>NC_069500.1:1054574369-1054874369 GCF_027579735.1 Bombina bombina | reverse complement strand
GAGATACTGTATATATATATATATATTGCAGTTTACAACTGATTCTCCACGTTACATGTGTTTTAAAACTGGAAATTTACATAGACACAACAGTTACAATATAGAATTATATAATAAAATAAACAGACTTATTTAGGTAAGGTAACTAATATGTCTTTAATGCACTAAACTTGTTCACTGCGATATATCATGTCAAACGTATTAAAGCTATTTATTTTAATTAAATATAAATATATAAACATTACTTTTGGCAAATCAAGTGAATGATACTGCAGTTTTAAGCTTAGATATTGGCAATAATAATTCTTTATTGGAACCCTTTTTGGAGTGATACATACAGACAAGCCAAAGGTGCTACTGTTTTAAACTCAAACAAGAATTTTGTGTATGTCCTCACCACTCTAGATATTTGAGCTCTAGATAGGCATCTCTTTTCTAGTTTTACTGAACAATTCAATCCTGTTCTAAATAAAAGGGAACTGTTTTGTAAAACAATATATGAAGTGTTGAAGGGACACAAAAGTCAAAATTAAAGGGAAATGAAACCCAAAATTATTTAATTTGTGTTGCTCTCTTGCTATTCTTTATTGCAAAATAATACCTAGATAGCCTCAGGAGTCAGGAGCAGCAATGCACTACTGGGAACTAGATGCTGATTGGAGGCTGCACAAATATGCCTTTTGACATTGTTTCACCTGTTATGTTTAGCTATCTCACATTAGTGCATTGCTGATCCTTCAGCAAAGTATACAAAGAGAATGAAGCAAATTTCATAGTAGAAGTAAAATGAAAAGTAGTTTAAAAGTGATTGTTCTATTTAAATCATAAAAGAAACATGTTGGGTGTCATGTCCCTTTAAACTTTCATGATTTAGATAGAGCATGCAGTTTTAAGAGACTTTCCAATTTACTTCCATTATCAATTTGTGCACATTCTTTTTATATGTACACTTTCCGAGGCACCACTTCAGAGCTTACAGTGGATATGTATATGAGTCTGTGATTGGTTCATGCCTGTCACATGATACAGGGAGCCATCAAATTAAAGTACATTTTGAAATGTGTCAGAAAAAGATCTACTACTAAATTAAAATTCAGAGTAAGTGCTATCACATTGTCTGTTTAATTATTTACTTGCTGATTATGTAATTCTGCTGTATTTAATGGTACTTTAAATAGATATTGTGAGCTCTTAGCATATTTAAATCAGTAAATACTGGACTGCTGGGTCTTTCAGCTTAATGGGGCTAGATACTCAAAATATCTCTCTGTTCCATCTTTCAAAATATAAGGCAATACATTGTTTGTTTGTTTGTTTTTTTGGGCGGGGTGATATTCATGTGCTGAATAAATCAGCTTTTTGTGTGGGAGCTGTCACTATCAGCCATTAAGCAATAGAGTCCCATGACTCATTTATACACAAGCATACACTTCCTCTTAATTTCACTTTAAATTTAACAAACTTTTTTTGCAGTCTTGCAATAAATTAAAATACTAGGTTAGGGTGCTATTTTTTGAAAGCACCTGTTTTGCTACAATTATTTTTCTTATTTTTACTTTATTTGGAGGAACTAATCTGGACTTGTTACTAAAAGTAGATGCCGGTTTTGCCAATACAATACAGGCTAGGTGGTAACCCTTGAGCCCCATAACCACTGCAGTAATAGTTCCTTCCATTTGTTATCCACACATTTACAATCTGATTTCTAAAGGAAACATTACTTTCCCTTATACTAATTGCCAGGGGTGGAAAAATATCAATGTAGTTTACAAGTAAGTATGAAAATGTATTAGTCAGCAGGTAAAATAACCATGTTTACTAATCAGCTGATTGTTTTACCTGTGCTCCAGTTCAGATATCCACAAAATGTGGCCTGTTAGGGAGGCCTGAGGGCAGGTTTGAAAACCAGTGGTCTAAAGGGAAAAATCTGAAGAAGAAGAAAAAAAAAATAGAAATTGGCTGGCTCAATAATATAGAAAGGCAAACATTCAATTCTTAGTCCTCCTTGTGATTTATAATTAGCCCAGAACTAGAGGACAGGTACAGTCTGAGAGAAATGCAAAAAAAAGTTCACCAAGAGGCCTTCCCCTGAGGTAGTCATAAAGTTTGAAAATTAGGGTGCTGCCACATTTTAGGTTATTATGAGCAAGTGAAGTATTTCAGGGTATATATAATTCATAGATTAAAGGATGCACGTCTCAATAAATCATATAACTAAGTTCTCAATCCATAATTGTCATTCTGTTTGCAGCTTTTCTATTATTTGTTTTTTTTTACAAATGTCCTAGCTCTTATGTCCCAATACTTTTATATTGCTTGTGTGTAGAGATGTTATTTTTTGTATAAGCATCAATTTATTTTTTTTTCTGTATTATAAGCATCAACGTAAATGGTTTTTTTTATGCATGTTGTCTACACAATTCACAAGATTTATTTTTTATTGAAATTTTTTTTCACAGTTGAAATACTTTCAGGATATCATTGAATAGGTAGATTAACTCTAAAATCAGCAAAGGTCATTATTTTACTACACTTTAGTTTTCTTTTTAAAAAGTACATTTTTTTCACCATTAGCAATCTAAATTTTTATTGTTCCAAAAAACATCAGTTTTAAGTTTTAAAAGTTAGATTTTAAAGCTATTTTGTAAAAGAAAAGTTGAAGCTGAAATGCATTTTAGGTTATTTTGAACAATTCTGTACTCTAAGCGGAATTCAATTTAGGCATTATTCCAAATATATAAAATAACTTACAAATATATACATTATGTGCCCCATTAATATATGGCTGGGCACACAAGATTTGCTTTTGTGAACCTGTCTTCCTGGCATCATGGTGAGTGGGCAGCATACACTTGTACAATGCTGCCCCCAGCTTGTGCGTAGCCAATCAGACCACAGCGTCTAGCCTGCAATGCTGTAGCATCAAAGCTGCTTTTGCAGCTTCATAAATGGAGCCCTACAACGGAACTAAATCTGACAAAACTGTCAAAGGAACAAAGAGACACTTTAGAGAATTCTATAACAGTAGAGGAAATTAAAAATGCTATTAAAAACCTACCGACAGGAAAATCTCCTGGACCAGATGGCTTTACATATGCATACTATAAAAAATTTCAAGAACTACTGATCCCACACCTGCTAACATACTTTAATACCATAGATGAAACACACCCATTCCCTAAAACAGCATTAGAAGCGCATATCATAGTACTTCCCAAACCAGGTAAATCACTAGAAACCCCAGCTCACTATCGCCCAATATCTCTTTTAAATTCTGATATTAAGATATACGCCAAAATATTAGCCATGAGATTAAATTCCATATTACCAGACCTTATCTCTCCGGACCAAGTTGGATTCGTCCCTGGACGGGAAGCTAAGGATAACACGGTACGCGCAATAAACATAATTCAATATGCACAAGAACAAAAAATACCCCTGGTCATCCTGTCAACAGATGCTTAAAAAGCCTTTGACAGGGTGGCCTGGGATTTTCTCAGAAGTACCTTTAAACATATGGGCTTCTGGGACACGATGATTCAACGTATATTAGCATTATACACACAACCCAGTGCAAAAGTTCTTTTAAATGGTATATTATCAGACTCCTTTACTATCACTAATGGCACCAGGCAGGGGTGTCCCTTATCCCCCATTCTTTTCTCCTGCGTCGTAGAAACATTAGCAACTAAGATCCGTCAAAACCCTCACATAGAGGGGGTTGTGATGGGGGAACAACGATATACCATATCATTATATGCAGATGATATATTGTTCACCTTGACGAACCCAGGGAAAGCAATACCATCACTTCTCATGGAATTCAATTCCTTTAATAAACTTTCCAATTTTCTAATAAACCCCTCCAAATCAGAAGTCCTAAATATAACATTAGATACGGAAACAAGCAATCAAGTTAAAAAACTTACCCCTTTACATGGTGTCCATTTTATTTAAAATACTTGGGTATCAATATCACTCCTTCCACAGACTCGCTGTTCAAATACAATCACATCCCCCTTAAGAAGAACATAATAAATGATTTATCTAGCTGGAAGAACAAAAGGATATCCTGGCTTGGCTGGATTAATGTGATAAAAATGAAGGTGTTTCCACTTGTTCTTTACTTATTGCAAACACTACCTATACCTATTCCAGAGCATTACCTGGAATCGCTACAAAAAAGCTTTAGTGACTATACGTGGAATAAAAAAAACCCTAGAATACAGAAAAAAATAATGATGACACCCAAATCACAAGGAGCACTGGGGTTGCCAAATATTATATAGAAACGCGATCTTCCTGCAACGCATCCTAGACTGGTATACTCGGGATAAGGGTAAAAGGTGGGTCAAGATAGAACTGGAGATGCTACACATAACACATGCTAGTACTCTGTGCTGGTCTTTTAAACAGCGAAATATAACATCCGGCACATCTAACCCAATATTATTGGAAACACTAAAAATATGGGAAAAATCTCTTGTACAGTTTCCTTTTCTGTCATCTAGACCATCACCACTCACTTCACTAATAGAAAATGGGGAACTAGACCTTGGTCCTGTAATGGGCCCAGATCTTATTACAATGAACATTAACGACATACCTATACAACTTCTGACTGAAAATGAGAAACTTAAACAACAGGAGACTCTTATTAATCATGGACTAACATGTTTCACAAACTGGTTTACATATCACAGGGTACATCATTTTTTGAATACACACCCACAAAACCGAAATATGATAAGACCACTTACAAATTTTGAGCACCTATTCTTCAGACTTCCTGCACCACGACACACCATATCCATTATATACAAAATATTATCACAAATTCAACCGGGTTACACACACCCATACATAGAGAGTTGGGAAAAAGATTTGGGACTCATTATACTCCATCAAACATGCCAGCAAATTTATCAATCTACATTAAAAACTTCAAGCTCTTCATCAACAGTAGAAGTAAACCTGAAGATTTTACATAGATGGTATTATACCCCCCGTAGAATACATCGAATATATCCTAAGGCTAATAACATTTGTTGGCGTTGTGGCCATGTGGGAAGTGGTATGGCTCATATTTGGTGGTGGTGCTCGGCTATTCAAGACTTTTGGAGAGCAGTGATAAAAGAAATAGAGAAAATACTAGAAATACAGATCCCATTAGGCGCCCTAATATGGCTTCTGAATAAACTCCCTAAGATCAAGTTTAAGCCCTACCTTAAACTATTTTTCATCATGACTAATAGCATTAAATTCCTAATAGCCAAAAACTGGAAGAGCAAAGAGGTCCCAAATGTGAAATTGTGGAGCAGGAAGGTCTCTGACTTTCTGGATATGGAGGAACTACAATATTTAAAACAGGATAGAATGGAGGTGTATGCGGAGATGACCTTAAAATGGGAAAGCTATGTTACACCAAATAAACAGAGGGAGCAGCATAATATTAATAATGAGGTGATCAGTTAATTGATTGTATATCAAATAATACGAAGTTAAGTTTTAGAAACATGGTAATATATGTGGAAAAAGAATAACCAGTCATACAATACTGTTATTATAATTTGATTTAGATATGTTAAAAGAAAAACTGAATTGGCTCATGTATGTAATATGTTGGAGCTGTGTGTCTCCGATTCTTGTAAACCTTTTGAGATACAATAAAGCTGATTCAAAAAAAAAAAAAAAAAAAAAAAAAAAGGGGCCCTACATATTTATACAGATCTATTTATCTATTGGAATTTTCTTGTATTAAAATTATTATTGTTGGGACATTTTTTTTTCTCCCCTCCTGCCTAGAAAATTCTACTGACACCTATGTTAGTCCATATAGAGATAACTATGATAACTAATAAAAAAGTAACTAATAAAAAAAGTAAATAAATGCATAGCAGTCAAACTATGGTCCCTGAAAATGTAAGTAAATATAATTTAGAAAATGGAGATTATTAGTAGTACTTTGAACAAAGGCAATAGGGAAAATCTTTATGTAAATCCATATATTCTTGCAGCAGATATAAAGTCATGGCACAAATAATGAAACATGGATCAAATCCTAAAACAAATATTGATTTAAATGATATTTTTGCACTTTTATGTCCCAAGTATTTTCCTTTACCATGTAAATGCCTATAAACACACATCAATTCATATCCAGCCTGTCATTTTATTTTGACAATTATTGGTTGAAATTACTTCTATTCTTTAACTATGAAAAATGACAGTCAATATGGAGATAAAGTTTAAACTTTGCTGTCAGAAAATTCAACAGCAATTAATTTCCAGTATTAACTTATCAAATATTGTATACTGTCATTTTTAATTCTGTATGGGGACTTTTTTCCATTTTGCTTTCTTTTTTTTTAACATGATTTACCTACTCTCTTTAACACGATTTACCATCTAAACGTCCTGAAGCTGTCAGCTCGATCACAACGTCCTCTTGCTGTCATCTCAGCATGCCATTACATCTCAATAGTTCACTTGACATTATGTTTGAAAGAATTTTCAAAAGACAATTCTGTTCCTAATTTACTCTTTCTTGGCATCAGCAGGAAAATGATAGCAATCTGTTTGAGATTTTAGTATGTGATGTACCCACAAAACCCTATTATCCTTAAGACCACTCTTATTACAATAAAGATATGTGTATAAAATATAACATACCATCCTGAATTAATATATATTCAATCAACTGTCACATATGGCTGCTACTATTGCACAGAATAACCTTTTTAAATAATGTATTTAACATAATGTATATGGTACAGTCTGTAGAAGAAAGCCTCATAAGTACATTTGCCAAAATGACAGCTTAATGTACACCTCAAAATGAAGTCCATTAAAATGTGAAATAGAAGCATGTTTGAAATATACTTATATTGGCATAAATGCTTCTAGTAAAAGTTATTACTTTTTTTGTGTGGCAAACGCACATATCCTGTGAGGGCCGTGCATCTGTATTCAAACACTGTGCCTGCTTAGAAAGATGGTGGCAGTGTGTACTGTTCCTGTGAAGACATCATTTGTGTCACACAAGCCACCACTTACTCTCTGAGAAAGTGTGGTGCACAGGCCCTCACAGGATATGTGTGTATGCTGCAAAAAAATAGCAACTACTCTTACTAAAAGCATTTTTGCTAAGGGAGGTATATTTCAAAAAGGTTTCAAATTGAAATAAAAATGCACCAGGCTTTTATTATGAAAATGTATTTTTTCTTTTTGTATCTTTTGTTGAAAAGCAGTGACATAAGCACAGGAGTGTGCACGTGTCTGGAGCACTATATGGCAGTAGTTTTGCAAGAATGGTATCCATTTGCTAGAGCACTATATGGCAACACAATTTCCTGCTATGTAGTGCTCCAGACTACTAGCTATCAATTCAACAGAGAATAACATGGGAATGAAGCAATATGAAAGTCTTGGCAGGGCTACCAGATGAAAGCAGGAGAAAGAAAGAAAGAAAGAAAGAAAGATAAATGAAAAAGGTCCCTTATTCAAATGTATGGCTTCTGTTGTTTTCCACTTGGCATTATAATAAGAAATCAACTGGGATATTTGTTGTACACTGGAAGAATTTGTCTTAGCAGTGTCCTGTTGGAGATGGACCGGCCCATGCAGTTGTTCTACTGTAGCTGCTCTGCTGACCAACATCTGAATTATTATTTCAGGGTTTTATTATTGTGAATGAATTAAAGGGACAGTGTACTGTAAAATGTCCTCCCCTTTAATGTGTTCCCAATAATCTATTTTACCTGCTGGAGTGTATTTAATTGTTTACATTATTATAGCTTATTAGCTTTAATAAGTAGCTGCTAAAGCATGTTGTATCCCCACCTATACTGAAAATTTAAATAAATATTAACTATGGGAAAGTTGTGTAAACTTAACCAGGAAAAAAATTACAATCCCAGTGGGGGTAATAAATAAGTACTAAAATGTTCATTTTCAATTTATGTTCTCTATGCATACAAACATATATAAGATAAGGAGGCTTTGTTTGTGTATATGAAGAGTGTCAATGTATGAGAATTGACCTCCCGGAAAACTCAATTCATTTTAATAGGCTGTGGTTTCAAAGATTAAAACCAGAAAGTTCTTATACAAAAATAAACCTAAAGAAACAATTTCTTATATATCATATACACTTCAGCTGGTATCGCTTAAGGGGAATCCAGTGAACTGTCCCTTTAATTATAAAATACTGCATTGTGGGAACTCTCACATTTGTCAACTCACAGTATGTGAACCCAAGATTTGGTCTGTTTATTCAGTTTTTATCATATTATCCAAAGGTAGGCTAGCTGAAGTATAGAGAACAATAGGCCCATTTATCAAGCTCCGTATGTAGCTTGAGGGCCCGTGTTTCTGGCGAGTCTTCAGACTCGCCAGAAACACAAGTTATGGAGCAGCGGTCTAAAGACCGCTGATCCATAACCCTATCCGACTGCTCTGATGAGGCGGACAGGATTCTCCACAATACAACCCGATCGAGTACGATTGGGTTGATTGACACCTCCCTGCTTCCAGCCGATTGGCAGCGGGTCTGCAGGTGCGGCGTTGCACCAGCAGCTCTTGTGAGCTGCTAATGCAATGCTGAATACGGAGAGCATATTGCTCTCCGCATTCAACAATGTCTGTCGGACCTGATCTGCACTGTCGAATCAGGTCCGACAGACATATGATAATTCGGCCTCTAAGTGTAGTTTGCTTTGCTTCTATAGTAAAGATGGTATGGCAGTATGAAAGAAACAAGAGAGGGGGGGTTGTTTGTGTAGGCAATCAGGTATTTATTTTAAAGCTGGATATGTAGCCTTTGTGTATTGCAATTTGTAATATGTTGTAGTAAACAATAGAGTTGAATATCCTTTTAAGCATTATATGAATGGAGCATTAAAGGGACAGTATACACCAATTTTCATTTAACTGCATGTAACAGACACTACTAAAAATCCAGTATAAACCCGTTTAAAAACGTACTTAGAATCTCTCAGTTTAGCATTGTTGAAAAGGTTAGCTGGAACACCCACTGCAAGTGGTTCTATAGCAAAAAAACAGACACTCCCCCTTTCCTTTGCATATGAAAAGACTCTTAACACAAACAGGAGCAAGCTGGGTAGGTATACATCAGTTTTCTCCTAAAACTTTAGGGCTTGGTTAAGAGTCTGAAAATCAGTGCATTTTTTTTTTTTTTTAATAAGCAAAACTATACTTTTAAAAATAAAATAAAAAGCTGTAAAGGCTATATAAATGGATCATATACAAAACAATTATGCAAATAAAAAATCTAGTGTATAATGTCCCTTTAATTAAAAAGTATTTTTTAAGATGTTTGATCATTTTTATTGGCATTGACTTGAAAAAGCTGTGTAAGACAGGAATCTTTATAAAAGGTATTCAACCCCCCCCATGACTGCAGGTTCTCATTGTGCACATTTCACGTGAAAATACAGTATACGCCCCTTAATGAGACACCATGTTTTCAGGGTAAAAAGTGGCTTTAGATCATTCGAACAGGTAAATAGAAGAACTGGCAAGCATTCTTTAATAATCTCGCCAGCCCAGAGAGCTTTCAATCATCAAGCCCTAAGAGGGAGTGCCGAGGGGCTTGATACCTACCTGCCTAATCACTACGAGCTGAGTTATAGCTCAAAAGTGTGTGAGTACCTGAGCACTCATAAAAACATTTGTTTGTTAAAAATGGACCTTGCTATTGTCTGTTTCCTTTTTTTCCCCAAGGTCTATTTCCAGGATTAACCCAGAACCCAAAAGAATCTGGAGGATATCTTATTCTGTGGCATTGATGGACTGTATCCTTTTATTTTTACTTTATTTTACTCAATTGTTTTGGCATTTTCACTATTTATTTTGTGTATAAGTTTATATTTGAGTGCACACTTTTATATATATATATATATATATATATATATATATATATATATATATATATATATATATATATATATATATTGGTATATTTCAGGCCACCATTTCACCGCTTATGTGATCATATAAAAAAACTTTTTCTGAAACTTTGGGTTTCTCACTGAATGATTTACATGCCGCTTCTGCGGTTTATTCCAATCTGCTCCAAGCTTTTCTAATACGGAAATGGTGTTAGTGTTTGTATTAGGATCACTCAGAACTTGAAAAACATATATTGGTAACTGAAATCCCCCTCCCCACTAATAAACAGTATAAGATTTGAAATGCCCCCATAGTTATATACAATCAATAATGCAATAATGCAATGATCTAATATTTAAATGTACATGAAACCCTTAATTTTTTTTATTCATGATACAAATAGAGCATACAATTTTAAACAACTTTCCAATTACTTATATTATCAATTTGACTTCATTCTCTTAGTATCTTGTATTGAAGGAATAGAAATGCACTTGCAGTGAGCTAGCTGAACACATCAGCCAATGGAAAGAGTGATATATGTGCAGCCTACTCAGTTATGCTTTTCAACAAAAAAAAAACAAAGAAAACAAAGCAAATTAGATAATTGAAGTAAATTGGAAAGTTGTTTAAAATTGTATGATCTATCCAAATCATGAAAGAAACATTTTGGGTTTCGTGTCCCTTTAAGAACATTTTTGTACTTTGTATGTCACTTTAACTGAAAACCTATCTGTGCTTTCTAAAACAGTATATACTATCTTAATATAAATGTGAATAACAAATATATCAAATAATATATGCTCTATGTTCATTTCTTCCTGTCTTATTGAAATCTTTTTCTTAGTGCTGGCATGTTAGTAACATACCATCTTGATATAATTTAATCGTACCCCAATGGACTCAATTACTCGCATGCTTTTTCATATCTTTACCTTAATAAATAATGCCTTTTTATGCTTTAGGTAGAATTACATTAAACTGCTGATTAAATGGAGCTTGATGAATCTTCACAGGCATATTTTCTTATGCTTTAAATGAACTTGTTTTGAAAGATTGCCAGAAACATCAACAGAAATTAGCATAACAATATGTTTGTAACTCTCTGTAAGATATCAAAATGGTGTTTATAAAAACAAAACAAAACTATATAATGTATTTGTTGTGTTATGTAAATGTATTTTTGTGGTATAACAAACACATCAAATAGAAATATGAGTAAAATTAAATGTGTATCAAATAGACACTCAGGGAGACATAACACGGAGAACGAAGACGTTTATGACTAAATGGGAACCATTCATTAGATCACTAGATATATACCACCAAAGACAAATCATTTACCCGTTCAAAGACTCGGACTATATACTAAATGCACAAATGAGGGGACAATGGAATATCTTTGCCCAGAGAGGGGGAGAACAGATGACATAGGGCCCAGTTCTGAGAGGGAAGTTCCTCTGGGTGGCACCCGGGGGAGAGCTGATGAATTAGAGGCTGGGAGATAGATAAATCAGTGAGGCTGAGATTGATGACATAGGAGCAGAATAGTATTCAGATGCTACTCAGTGTAAACATAACATACATGGTAAGAGATGAGGGAGAGTGGAACAGGAAAGGTTCGAGTGAAGGAATGGAGGTTGTGGAGAGGGGATTGAAAAAGTAAAATCCATTGTGGTGGAGGGGATGAGTCATGTTCACATATTGTATTTCAATGTTTTTCTGTATCTTGTTATTTGTTGATTTGTCGCTGTAAGCCACACTGGTATAAATAAAGTATTAAAAAAAAAATTAAATGTGTATTTTTTTAAGGAATGGAAGTGTACAATGTTATTTTCAGGCATAGGAACATAGATGGCATTTCTACTTTACCTGCATGAGCCATTGGGAAAAAAATACACTGTACCTAAAAAGAGAGAGACCTTTAGACCTCACTTAAAGTGGCAGATGGGGACTGGCACATTGCTGTTGCCTGCAGGTACTATTGAAATAGATTGCAACAATTGCCTTGCTAGTCTATTTCTATTCTAGACATAATTAATGTATGAATTGCTTTTGCCTATTTAAATCTTTTCCTACCTCCTTTTCACAAAACTGACAGTTTAATGGTGAAGAACATTTTCATTATCTAAGATGATGGCACTTGTTCTCTTGTGGTTGTATCTTTTAGTGACTTGGGCATGACAAGAAAACAGATTTATAACAATACATGGATTCAGTGAATTAGAAAAGACATTTTCAGAACAGTGACATGTTTCTTTTTCTCCAGTGCACACACCATGAAGATAGGTCAAATATACTAGATTAAAACTGTATGAGTTATGAAATATTTTTTTTTTTCACTCCACTCTTTTTTTTCTTCTTTTGATGTTCATATTTTGTTGTATCTGTTAAACCACATCTTGCCGAAGGCTGTGAATGAAACAATGCTCCCCTGAAACATATTGCTGTAAAGTGCACACAGTATACTCTGACCCTTATAGGTATATTAACATCATACTATATATATATATATCTATATCAACTTCAAGTTATATTATATATATATATATATATATATATATATATATATATATATATATATATATATATATATATATATATATATATTAAGAACTACAATGGAAAAAAAGTTCATAAGAAATAAAGGTTTTATAAGCATAAGTGTATATTTGATAGTAAAGGTTGCATTGATTTGTAGCCTAGGTACAGACCCCAAAAATGCTTTGTCTTGCATATGTATGTATGTCTTTTGCAGTAACCAGCTAGGGACATATATAAATAATCTTCTGCATAGATACATCAATTATTGTGTAGCGTGCTGCAAGTACTTTGCAAAATATTTTTTAGACTATGTATAATTAACATTTTTTTTAAAATGTAATTGTGATTTAATGTCTATTCAACAATTATGCATTTATGAATGTATTCTTGTTAAATGATTTGCCATAAATCAAATACAATCTGAATGAAAGATGAAAATGCTCATTAATTAGGACAGTAATAGCCAGGATTACATTGCATGACAATGCCTAAAGACATGTAAGTAAGCATAAGAGCCATTAATTCCTCTATAAATGTCAGTTATAAAAAGCCTTAAGAACTACAGAAGAGAGACCAACAAAGATTTATGAGCCAAGCCTTTCCTTACAGGTTTAATTTTATATTTTTTCATACTTTATTGAGATATCAACATAAGATTCAAGTGTAAATCATGTGGATAATAATAATAATCTATTTTGTATTAAACAGCTGTATGTTGGTGTAAATATTTAAAAAAATAAAGGGCCAGATTAATAGTGGAGCATAAAATTGCACTTTCACGAGCGCGATTTATGCACTCCACTTGTAATACGAGTGCACGCAATTGTGCACTGATATTTGAAGTGACCCGCAATGTGAATGCTAGCTCGGGTTCCTATTGCATGGAAGCTTTGTGCTTAATAGAGCTCACTTCCATAGGCTTCATTGGGAGCCTCGTTCTCATGCCGTCTCACTAGTGCAGCAAAGGGGGTAAGTTACGCAGCGATGGGTAGCAGATTTAAATAAATATCTATATGAATATATACATATATAATTATGTTTATATTTGTATATACACAAATAAACACATAAATGTGCCTTTTTTTTCTAACACCCCATACCCACACACTTTAACCCCTAATAACTGCTTCATGCAGTTTATAAAAAAAAATCCAATTTTTGTTTTTATTTTATAAAACAAACCTCACACTCGGCTAGATTACGAGTCTTGCATTATGAGTAAAAAAGCAGCGTTAAGCCTCATAACGCTGCTTTTTTACTACTACTGCTACTATGAGTCTTGCAGATTTAGGGGCACTGCACACTTTTTTGGCCTTAACGCAAATCAACTTACGCAGACTGCGTATAGTCTTTTTTTCTATGGGACTTCTATAGCGCCGGTATTATGAGCTTGTCCTGGGAGGCCAAAAAGTGAGCGGTACACCCTATACCGTCAAGATTCGTAACACATTTTAAAGTCAGTAGTTATGAGTTTTTCACTACAAAGCTGTAGCATAAACCTCATAACTAAAGTGCTAAAAAGTACACTAACACACATAAACTACCTATTAACCCATAAACCGAGGCCCTCCCGCATTGCAAACACTAAAATAAAATGATTAACCCATAATCTGCCACTCCCAACATCGCCGCCACTATAATAAACATATTAACCCCTAAACCACCGTACTCCCGCCTCGCAAACACTAGTTAATTTTTTTTTAACCTGCTGCCCTAACATCGTCGCCACCTACCTACATTTATTAACCCCTAATCTGCCGCCCCAAATGTCGCCGCCACTATAGTAAAATTATTAACCCCTAAATCTAAGTCTAACCCTAGCCCTAACACCCCCTAACTTAAATATAATTAAAATAAATCTAAATAAAACCTACAATTATTACCTAAATTATTCTTATTTAAAACTAAATACTTACCTGTAAAATAAACCCTAATCTAGCTACAAAATAACTAATAGTTACATTGTAGCTATCTTAGGGTTTATTTTTATTTTACAGGCAAGTTTGTATTTATTTTAACTAGGTAGAATAGTTACTAAATAGTTATTAATTATTTACTAACTACCTAGCTAAAAAAAAATAAAAAAAAAATTTACCTGTAAAATAAAACCTAACCTGTCTTACACTAACACCTAACACTGCACTACAAATAAATACATTTCCTAAATTAAATACAATTAACTAAATTAAATACAATTAGCTAAATTACAAAAACCCCCCACTAAATTACAGAAAATAAAAAAAGAAATTACAAGATCTTTAAACTAATTACACCTAATCTAATAGCCCTATCAAAATAAAAAAGCCCACCCAAAATAAAAAAAAAACCCTAGCCTAAACTAAAATACCAATAGCCCTTAAAAGGGCCTTTTGTGGGGCAATGCCCCAAAGATATCAGCTCTTTTACCTGAAAAAAAACGAAATAAAAACAACCCCCCGACAACAAAACCCATCACCCACACAACCATCCCCCAAATAAAACCCTAACTAAAAAAATCTAAGCTCCCCATTGCCCTGAAAAGAGCATTTGGATGGGCATTGCCCTTAAAAGGGCATTTAGCTCTATTGCAACCCAAAGCCCTAACCTAAAAATAAAACCCACCCAATAAACCCTTAAAAAATCCTAACACTAACCCCTTGAAGATCCACTTACAGTTTTGAAGATCCGACATCCATCCTCAACGAAGCCGGAAGAAGTCCTCATCAAAGTGACAAGAAGTCCTCAATGAAGCCGAGAGAAGTCTTCATCCAAGCTGGGAGAAGCGGTCCTCCAGACGGGCAGAAGTCTTCATCCAGACGGCATCTTCTATCTTCATCCATCCGGCACGGAGCGGGTACATATTCAAGACATCCGGTAGGTATCACCGGTTTCACATGCAGCATCCAGCCTCGTTGTCACACCGGGTAAGTCTCACCGGTGAGGGCTTCTTTAATACTGAGACAGCTAGGGCTCTCTAAACCCCTCTTATCAAGACTAAACATACAGCATTATATAACATAGATACATTATCGCGGTCCCAGTGAAGGAAAAGCAGGAAGAGATTCCTTTCATTTAAAAATTTATTGAATACTTGCATTAAAAGCAACAATGGCACAGCTCACAGACAGACACCACAGCTGATGCATTTCTTGCCTCACGGGCAGTTCATCAGAGCTAAGAAACAAGTGTTAACAACAGCTGTTAAATCTCAGGGGGGAGTGGTCATCTTATCCAATCACAGTACAGTTTAGCAAATTCACATACAATTTAACCCATTCACAGCCTCCACCCAGAAAAATACATTTAGATACAAAGTTACATAACTTCAACTACAATTACAGCCTAAAACAAAAAACACTTGTTAAAATGTGTATATCAAAATGTCTTAGGAACCCAGTATGCACTCAATGTTTAATTACAGAATATACCTAGCATGGAAACAGCCATTGCAAAAAGTAGCTAACTTATGTATACAAGATAAATGCATTCAATTGTCACAGTGAGCCATTGAAAAATGACAGTTACCACTATAGGCACATCAGTATCTATACCATACCAGAGCTAACTTAAAGGGACATTAAACCCCAAAAATTTCTTTCATTAATCAGGTAGAGAATACAGTTTTAAATAACATTCCAATTTACTTCTATTAGCTAATTTGTTTCATTCTTTAGATATCCTTTGTTTAAGAAATAGCAATATACATGGGTGAGCCAATCACACGAGACATCTATTTTCAGCCACCAATCAGCACCTACTGAGCCTATCTAGATATGCTTTTCAGCAAATAATATAAAGAAAATTAAACAAATTAGATAATAGAAGTAAATGAGAAAGTTGTTTAAAATTGTATGCTCTTTCTAAATCATGAAAGAAAAATTTTGGGTTTCATGTCCCTTTAAGGGAAATCTTAACCTTTACCAGTGGACACAATATAAAGAAACTAGCATCTAACTATAACTTTCTTATGAATGAATTGATAGCTAGATATGATACAGAGTAACACAAGTTGATTTCATTCATAGAAAGTTTAGCAATGTTACCATAATCTAGCTCATGAGGAAAAACAGAGTAAGGAGTACAATAGAACATAATCTACCTTCTGTCTATGTAAAGTTTGACATGGCTAATTTTATTAATCCCCAGTGGAAAGCCAGTCCTCAAAGTATAAATCCAGAATATCTCCTTTCTACTGAGAGCTTGATATCTGTCACCTTCTCTAGCACCCAGTGTCACTTGCTCAATACATTGAAATTACAATTAATATGATCTCTAATACTATAGGTTTGTCCTGTATTTGTAGATGTAAAATGATCTCCCACCATAGCATAATCACAGCACTTGCAAGGTCTACCCCCACATTATAAAAAACAATTTCCCTAGACAACCAGTTACCACAGTCACTAATTCTAATGCTTGCTTTAGAGCTAAAGTGTTTGGCCACCTTATCTCCTATAGTGTCTGATCTACATGAAATAAAGTTACAATTAGTAGAAACTGTTTCCAGATCTTTGTTTCTCTCTAACAGGGGCATATTTTTCCTAATAATATTACAGATTTCAATATACTGTCTGCTATATTTAGTGATGAAATTGATACCTTTCTGTTCTAATCCATTTCTCCTCTTACCTATAATCTTATCCTTAAATAAAGCATCTCTATTGGATCCTGAGGCTAGTATAGACAAACTCTTTAATTCACCTACTTCATAGAACATGTCAGCAAGTCGTGTTGTTAGATCATTGTCATGTTTCCAATAATTACTCAAATAAGTACAGTTTCGTCTAAGCCTAATATACTGACCTTTTGGTATACCCTTCTTGAGGTGGTTCGGATGCATTGAGTCTGCTCTTAATATGGAATGGCCTGCAACTTCCTTCCTGAAGACTTCTGTAACTATGTTTTGTTCAGTGTGACAAATTAGTACATATAAATAAGGTATATTGTTTTTAGAGGCACTATAAGTGAATTTCAGATTCCAATTATTATCATTAAGATAATTTATGAGGCTATCTAATTCTCCACTGGTGCCCCCCCCCCCCTGAACTATTAGTATATAATCTATATACCTAGTATATAGTTTAATGTCACATCTGAAGCTATTATCATCACTGAAGATATTTCCAATTTCAAAGTCTGCAAGATATAAGTTTGCATTTAATGAGGCAAATTCCGCCCCCATCGCAGTGCCTCTGAGCTGTATAAAAAATTCACCATTGAAAATAAAATAGTTATGATTCAATAAGAAAGTGATGGCCTGTAAGATAAATTTAATGAGTTCTGGATCATACCCTGAATATCTCTCTAGCATCCTCTTTATTGCACTCACTCCTAGGTCATAGGGAATACACTAATACAGGGAGACTGCATATATAGTGGCACATCTGAACCCCTCTTTCCATTGAAAATTCTTTATAAGTCTGAGTAGGTGTTTAGTATCCCTAAGAAAACCAGGCAGAGACTGCACTATGTGCTGTAGCTGTACATCTACCTATTGCCCTAGTTTCTCCCCCAGGGAGTCAATAGCTGAAATTATTGAACTTTAGGTAGGTATTTAAACATTGGTTTATATATTCACTGGTTTTATTTGTGAGTGTATAATTCTCCATCCCAAAATCCAATAGATGTTTTAACTCTTTCTGATATTTAAGAGTGGGATTAAATGTAAGCTTCTTTATATATATATGTATCCCCTAGTTGTCTATAGACCTCTCTAAGGTACTCCACTTTATCAAGGACTACAATTGAACCTCCTTTATCCAAATTGACAACTACTATGTTTGGATTATTTTTCAATCTATTCAGTGCATATAATTCTTTTTTGTTTAGGTTATTGTGTTTATATCTATCATTATCTTCCCTCTCACTGACTCTTTCAGACAGAGAGATGAGATCTTTTTCTAAGATAGAATGAAATAACTCAATAACATTGTTACTTGCATGTACTGTGTAGAAGGTACAGGCTTTAGATTCTTTGACTAGCTGTTGTCTGCCAACCTTTCCCAATGTGACATTATCACCCTGTAATTCACATAAGGATACTATATCACACAAATCTCCAAAGTCACAATTGTCACTGAGAACTGGTGTACCCACTTGTTCACCACAGGGTGAGTCTGTCACATTCACATTTTTGAAATGTTTAGTTAGAGTTATCTTTCTGACAAATGTATTAATGTCCAAGATAGAATCAAAAAGATTAAAGTCCCTAGTTGGGGAAAAGTTCAAGCCTTTGGAGAGAAAAGAGACTTCACAGTGTTCTAATTCTGTAGAAGATAAGTTGATTATTTGCCGCTTTTGGGATTCTTCTTCTTCAACTGTGTCCTGCGACTTGGATATCTCGGTGTGTGGGGTCCAGCTAATGGGGCTTCCTCGGGCACATCTTTGTTTTTTTTCTTTATGTATTCCATATGTACTGCCCAGTTTTTTGGCCCCACCCCCATCTCCAACTCTGATTCCACATGTGTCCTAATTGGTGTTGAGGAAAGAAATTTGCCCCATCATATGCAAACTTATATCTCGCAGACTTTGAAATTGGAAAGATCTTCCGTGATGATAATAGCTTCAGATGTGACATTAAACTATATACTAGGTATATAGATGATATACTAATAGTTTGGGGGGGGGGGGCACCAGTGGAGAATTAGATAGTCTCATAAATTAGCTTAATAATAATAATAGTAAGCTGAAATTCACTTATAGTGCCTCTGATAACAATATACCTTATTTAGATGTACTAATTTGTCACACTGAACAAAACATAGTTACAGAAGTCTTCAGGAAGGAAGTTGCAGGCAATACCATATTGAGAGCAGACTCACTGCATCCAAACTACCTCAAGAAGGGTATACCAAAAGGTCAGTATATTAGGCTTAGACAAAACTGTACTAATTTGAGTGATAATTGGAAACATGCTAATGATCTAACAACATGTCTTGTTGACAGGGGCTATGCATACAGGACAAACTTATAATATTAGAGATTGTATTAATTGTAATTCTACTTTCATTGTTTATCTAATTACTTGTATGTTTTGCAAATTTCAATATGTAGGTCTTACCCCACTGGGGATTAATAAAATTAGTGATGTCAAACTTTACATAGACAGAAGGTAGATTTTGTTCTATTGTACTCCTTACTCTGTTTTTCCTCATGAGCTAGATTATGGTAACATTGCTAAAATTTCTATGAATGAAATCAACTTGTGTTACTCTGTATCATATCTAGCTATCTATTCATTCATAATGAAGTTATAGTTAGATGCTAGTTTCTTTATATTGTGTCCACTGGTAAAGGTTAAGATTTCCCTTAAATTAGCTCTGGTATGGTATAGATACTGATGTGCCTATAGTGGTAACTGTCATTTTTGCAATGGCTCACTGTGACAATTTAATGCATTTATCTTGTATACATAAGTTAGCTACTTTTTGCAATGGTTGTTTCCATGCTAGGTACATTCTGTAATTAAAGGGACACTGAACCCAAAATTTTTCTTTTTTGATTAAGATAGAGCATGCAATTTTAAGCAACTTTTTAATTTACTCCTATTATCAATTTTTCTTCATTCACTTGCTATCTTTATTTGAAAAAGAAGGCATCTAAGCTTCTTTTTTTGGTTCAGACTCTGGACAGCACTTTTTTTTATTGGTGGATGAATTTATCTACCAATCAGCAAGAATAACCCAGGTTATTCACCAAAAATTGGCCGGCATCTAAACTTACATTCTTGCATTTCAAATAAAGAAATTAAGAAAATTTGATGATAGGAATATATTAGAAAGTTGCTTAAAATTGCATGCTCTATCTGAATCACAAAAGAAAAATTTTGGGTTCAGTGTCCCTTTAAACATTGAGTGCATACTGGGTTCCCAAGACATTTTGATATACACATTTTAACAAGTGTTTTTTGTTTTAGGCTGTAATTGTAATTGAAGTTATGTAACTTTGTATCTGGATGTATTTTTCTGGGTGGAGGCTGTGAATGGGTTAAATTGTATGTGAATTTGCTACACTGTACTGTGATTGGATAAGATGACCACTCCCCCCTGAGATTTAACAGCTGTTATTAACACTTGTTTCTTAGCTCTGATGAACTGCCCGTGAGGCAAGAAACGCGCCAGCTGTGGTGTCTATCTGTAAGCTGTGCCGTTGTTGCTTTTAATGCAAGTATTCAATAAATTGTATTTTTAAACAAAATTAATCTCTCCCTGCTTTTCCTTCACTGGGAACGCGATAATGATGCTGTATTATTAGAAACTTATACTTTGTCTCACTATGATAAATTGCAGCCACCTGTGCTGTAGGCTTGCATTCTTGTTTAGCCAGCGCTCTACTTTAACACAGTGGTCACCAACCAGTTGTCCGTGGACCACAAGAAGATGTTGGTTGTCCTTGACACCATCAAGCATGAATTACTCTCCTCTGATGGTGTCACCCTGGTTGTTCCGCAACTCCCTACAGTGCCTGGCTGGACATCAGTAAAAACCGACGGAGGAGTTAAATTACAATTTCCCTACGCAAGTTGCATAGTACTGTGCAACTTGCGTAGCTAGATTGTATTTTTAACTCCTCCCACCCGGTGTGCTACTCAGAGGAAGATGCTTCCATTCTAAAGCTAGCAGAGGTTGGTACAGTCATGGCTTGAAATAGTGGAATTAAAGTATATAAAAAAAAGAAAATTTAAAAAAGTCTTTATTATATTTTATTTATTTACTTCCCTTTACCTTTCTCTTTGTAGTAGTTTTCCTAATTCCTTCAGATGGACTTACATCACTGTTCTGTCTTCTTCCCCTCCATATTCTTTTTTTTTAATTTTTAAATATTATTTTTCATTCTAATAAATTTCCGTGCACAAAGCCATTCCGCCTGATTTCCAGTAATTGACTTCCAGTTGATCAGCCATATCCCACCATTATTATAGTAATTGTCAGTAACATCAGTCGTGGTTAGCTCACATCCATATCGAGAGCTTTTTTGAGATAAACCTAATTTATGACTCCAATGTCTGTGCATGATCATAAGTAGTTTTGAATAATTCCTAACTGTGGAGGTAACTTTGAAGTTTTGTGGTCCTTTTAAACATAATTCTTTTATTCCCACTTTCTCTCTGTTTCCAGCTCAAAAGTCAGCACTCGCCCTTCATCTGTCATTTGGAAGTATTCTCTCAGTTCTGTCATTCATTTAGTTAATTCGAAAAAATAATTCTTAAACATGTGTCAATATATACATAATGTAAACTTAGCTATGGTTATACTAGTTATGTACAGTTTGTGTGTGTATATATATGTATATGTAAATAACAAGAGTATTGCATTGAACAATTATACTTTTGTATTGGACGGACTATACATTTATAAAATGACAAGCTTTCAGAAGAGTGTCATCCTTTTTTCAAGTCTGAAGCTATACTTACCAATTTTATGGAATTTATAGATTGTATCTTAAAACACAGGCTAAAAAGACAAAGTGTTACAGAGGTCTGAATGCAGGGGGAGAACAGGGTGTCGTAAAAATCATGATGGAGGTTTAGGAGACAGGCAGATAGTGTCAGTAACAGATAACAGGCAGGGGAAATATATGGTAATACACAAAGCATATTCTGACATAAAGTTAGATATCAACATAGAATCAATATGAATAAAGATGGGAAATTAGGTATACAGGGGAAAATAAGATATTTTAAAAAGGTGAAAGGAAAGAAAAAAAAAGGGGACTAATAATAATGACAAAAGTGTGGACATAGGCTTACCTGTGTACCTATGCATAGAGAGTGTGGAATATACAATGTAATTGACTACAGTATATGAAAGTACATTACAAAAAATGTTGATAATGGGTTAAGAACCAGAGTCCACATTTAGTCCAGAATTTAGCAAGTTGAAGTGCAAGGTTTTTCTTTCCATGGTGTTTTTGAAGTTGCCTCTGAGAATCTTGATTTTGAGGTTTTGCATGGAGTGGTCAGGTTGAGTGAAAGGGTGACCAACAGGGGTATAGTATTTTGTTTCACAGTGGTTTTTGATTGAGTGTCTGTGTAAGTTCATCCGAAGGTGCAGTTTTTGGCTTGTTTCTCCAATATAACATCCCACTTCACATGCAGTGTAATGTGTCATGTATACCACCTTTGCAGATATACATGAATATGCCTCTTTAAAGGGGCACTCAATCCAAATTAAACTTTCACTATTCAGATACAGCATGCCATTTTAAACAACTTTCCAATTTACTTCCATTAACAAAATGTGCACAGTATTTTTATATTTAAACTTTATGAGTCACCAGCTCCTACTGATCATGTGCAAGAATAGGTGTGTATGCATTTGTGAATGGCTGATGGCTGTCACATGGTACGTGTATGCATTTGTGATTGGCTGATGGCTGTCACATGGTACAGGGGGAGTGGAAAAAGACATAACTTTTAAAATTGTCAGAAAAAAAATCTACTACTCATTTGAAGTTCAGACTAAGGGCTAGATTTACCAAAGCTGAGGCGTACAGGGGCACGTATACGCGCCCCTGTATGCCTCAGCTTGCCTGTGGCAGGGCAAAATTACCAGCAGGTAATCAACATTGCACACAAGCGCAATTTTGCGCTTGCGTGCAATCCCTCCCCCTGCCCGTGCACAGCCAATCACGTGCGGGCAGGAGCTGTCAATCTCCTCGGTCAGCATTGACTGCAGAGATTGAATTTCGCCACCTTAGAGGTTTGATAATTTGATAAATTATGGCAAACAAGTTTTTGTGAGAACTTGCAGCCGTAGGGTTTTGGTAAATCGAGCTCTAAGTGCCATTGCATTGTCTTGTTATCTTGCATTTGTTGATTATGCAAATCTATTGTGTTGAGTGGTCCTTTAATGTTAATCATGTATAGCTGAAAATGTGGTATACCTAATTTCTCATCTTTATTCATATTTTTTTCTATGTTGATATATAACTTTATGTCAGTATATGCTTTGTGTATAACCATATATCTCCCCTGCCTGTTATCTTTTACTGACACTATCTGCCTGTCTCCTAAACCCCCATCATGATTTTTATGACACCCCCTCCTCCCCCTGCATTTAGACCTCTGTAACACTTTGTCTTTTTAGCCTGTGTTTTAAGATATAATCTGTAAATTCCAACAAATTGTTCAGTATTGCTTCAGACTTGAAAAAAGAAGACACTCATCCGAAAGCTTGTCATCTTATAAATGTATAGTTCATCCAATACAAAAATATCATTGCTCAATGCAATATTCTTGTTATTTTGATATCTAAATCTCTAGACTAACACGGCTACTCCAATCAATGTATATATATACACATACACACACATTATAGAGGTTTGTACCTTTTAAAAAATTAATGTTAGTGGTCCACAGGATTCAAAATTGTGTTTAGTGGTCCCTGAGGTCCGAAAGGTTGGCAACCCTTGCTTTAGCACATATTATTAACATTAACTGCACACTGTAGTAGCAGGAAACACAGCAAATGTCTGTTGTGCTTCTCTGTTAGGAATTAGTGCTGCCATCTAGTGCTCTTACAAATGAATAACATTTTTAAAAACTTCTGCCATATAGTGCTCCAGAAATGGGCTGGTTCCTAAACATATGTCCCTGCTTTTCAACAAAAGATACCAAGATAACAAAGAAAATGTGATAATAAAAGTAAATTGGAAAATTGTTTAACATTGCATGCTCTATCTGTATCATAAAAAGAAAAGAAAAAAATTGGGTTTCATGTCCCTTTAAGACTCCTGCTAAGAGACATGAAACCAGAGTTTGTGAAACTGGTATCACTTCATCAAGCCCATCCATCGATTCAGTTTTTAAAAGTGAAGTTATTACTAATGTGGTTTATAAGACTCTTGGAATGACTTTAGGATTGAAAAAGCTGGTATCAGAAGATAAAAATATACAAGTTTATTAAAATAATTTAAAAAAAAATTAAATTAATATATGTTTAATTGTTACTCCTTTAGATTATATTGTGTAATTATCTTTCTTTCATGTAATTAGCAAGAGTCCATGAGCTAGTGACGTATGGGATATACATTCCTACCAGGAGGGGCAAAGTTTCCCAAACCTCAAAATGCCTATAAATACACCCCTCACCACACCCACAAATCAGTTTTTACAAACTTTGCCTCCCGTGGAGGTGGAGAAGTAAGTTTGTGCTAGATTCTACGTTGATATGCGCTTCGCAGCAGGCTGGAGCCCGGTTTTCCTCTCAGTGTGCAGTGAATGTCAGAGGGATGTGAAGAGAGTATTGCCTATTTGAATTCAATGGTCTCCTTCTACGGGATCTATTTCATAGGTTCTCTGTTATCGGTCGTAGAGATTCATCTCTTACCTCCCTTTTCAGATCGACGATATACTCTTATATACCATTACCTCTACTGATTCTCGTTTCAGTACTGGTTTGGCTTTCTACTACATGTAGATGAGTGTCCTGGGGTAAGTAAGTCTTATTTTTTGTGACACTCTAAGCTGTGGTTGGGCACTTTTATATAAAGTTCTAAATATATGTGTTTAAACATTTATTTGCCTTGATTCAGGACTATCAATATTCCTTATTTCAGACAGTCAGTTTCATTATTTGGGATTATGCATATGAATAAATAATTTTTTCTTACCTTAAAATTGACTTTTTTCCATGTGGGCTGTTAGGCTCGCGGGGGCTGAAAATGCTTCATTTTATTGCGTCATTCTTGGCGCGGACTTTTTTGGCGCAAAAAAAATTCTTTGTCATTTCCGGCGTCATACTTGTCGCCGGAAGTTGTTCGTGTTTGCGTCATTTTTTTGACGTTTTGCGCCAAAAATGTCGGTGTCACCGGATGTGGCGTCATTATTGTCTCCACCTTTTTTTCACATTATTTAAATCTCATTTTTCATTTGCTTCTGGTTGCTAGAGGCTTGTTCATTGGCATTTTGTTTCCCATTCCTGAAACTGTCTTTTAAGAAATTTGATAGATTTTGCTTTATATGTTGTTTTTTCTCTTACATATTGCAAGATGTCTCAGATTGACCCTGGATCAGAGGCTACTTTTGGAAAAACGCTGCCTGATGCTGGTTCTGCCAAAGTTAAGTGTATTTGCTGTAAACTTGTGGTAACTGTTCATCCGGCTGTAGTTTGTGATGAATGTCATGATAAGCTTGCTAATACAGATAGTATTTCCATTAGTAATATTCCATTACCTGTTGCTGTTCCATCAACATCTAACACTCAGGATGTTCCTGTTAATATAAGAGATTTTGTTTCTAAATCTATTAGGAAGGCTATGTCTGTTATTCCTCCTTCCAGTAAACGTAAAAGGTCTTTTAAAACTTCACATTTTTCAGATGAATTTTTAAATGAACATCATCATTCTGATTTGTCTGTTTCTGATGATGATTTTTCTGGTTCAGAGGATTCTGTCTCAGATATTGACACTGATAAATCTTCATATTTATTTAAAATGGAATTTATTCGTTCTTTACTTAAAGAAGTTTTAATCGCATTAGAGATGGAGGAATCTAATCCTCTTGATACTAAATCTACTAAGCGTTTAAATTTGTTTTTTAAACCTCCTATAGTTATTCCGGAAGTTTTTCCTGTCCCTGATGCTATTTCTGAAGTAATTTCTAGGGAATGGAATAATCTGGGTAATTCATTTACTCCTTCTAAAAGGTTTAAGAAATTGTATCCTGTGCCATCTGACAAATTAGAGTTTTGGGACAAAATCCCTAAAGTTGATGGGGCTATCTCTACTCTCGCTAAACGTACTACTATTCCTACGGCAGATAGTACTTCCTTTAAGGATCCTTTAGATAGGAAGATTGAATCCTTTCTAAGGAAAGCTTATTTATGTTCAGGTAATCTTCTTAGGCCTGCTATTTCTTTGGCTGATGCGGCAGCTTCCACTTTTTGGTTGGAGGCTTTGGCACAACAAGTGTCAGATCATAATACTCATAGCATTGTTAAACTTCTTCAACATGCTAATAACTTTATTTGTGATGCCATCTTTGATATCATTAGAGTTGATGTTAGGTATATGTCTTTAGCTATTTTAGCTAGAAGAGCTTTATGGCTTAAAACTTGGAATGCAGATATGTCTTCTAAGTCAACTTTGCATTCCCTTTCTTTCCAAGGTAATACATTGTTTGGTTCCCAGTTTGATTCTATTATTTCAACTGTTACTGGGGGGAAAGGAACTTTTTTACCTCAGGATAAAAAATCTAAAGGTAAATATAGGGCTGCTAATCGTTTTCGTTCCTTTCGTCAGAATAAGGAACAGAAGCCTGATCCTTCCCCTAAAGGAACGGTTTCTGTTTGGAAACCATCTCCAGTCTGGAATAAGTCCAAGCCTTTCAGAAAGCCAAAGCCAGCTCCCAAGTCCACATGAAGGTGTGGCCCTCATTCCAGCTCAGCAGGTAGGGGGCAGATTACGATTTTTCAAAGAAATTTGGATCAATTCGATTCACAATCTTTGGATTCAGAACATTGTTTCACAAGGGTACAGAATAGGCTTCAAGGTAAGGCCTCCTGCAAGAAGATTTTTTTCTTTCTCGCATTCCAATAAACCCAGTGAAGGCTCAAGCATTTCTGAAATGTGTTTCAGAGCTAGAGTTGGCTGGAGTAATTGTGCCAGTTCCAGTTCTGGAACAGGGTCTGGGGTTTTACTCAAATCTATTCATTGTACCAAAGAAGGAGAATTCCTTCAGACCAGTTCTGGATTTAAAAATATTGAATCGTTATGTAAGGATACCAACATTCAAAATGGTAGCTATAAGGACTATTCTGCCTTTTGTTCAGCAAGGGCATTATATGTCCACAATAGATTTACAGGATGCATATCTGCATATTCCGATTCATCCAGATCACTTTCAGTTTCTGAGATTCTCTTTTCTAGACAAGCATTACCAGTTTGTGGCTCTGCCGTTCGGCCTAGCAACAGCTCCAAGGATTTTTTCAAAGGTTCTCGGTGCCCTTCTATCTGTAATCAGAGAACAGGGTATTGTGGTATTTCCTTATTTGGACGATATCTTGGTACTTGCTCAGTCTTCACATTTAGCAGAATTTCATACGAATCGACTTGTGTCGGTTCTTCAAGAACATGGTTGGAGGATCAATTTACCAAAGAGTTCATTGATTCCTCAGACAAGGGTAACCTTTTTAGGTTTCCAAATAGATTCAGTGTCCATGACTTTGTCTCTGACGGACAAGAGACGTCTGAGATTGGTTTCAGCTTGTCGAAACCTTCAGTCTCAATCATTCCCTTCGGTAGCCTTATGCATGGAAATTCTAGGTCTTATGACTGCTGCATCGGATGCGATCCCCTTTGCTCGTTTTCACATGCAACCTCTTCAGCTTTGTATGCTGAACCAGTGGTGCCGGGATTATACAAAGATATCACAGTTAATATCTTTAAATCTGATTGTACAACACTCTCTGACGTGGTGGACAAATCACCATCGTTTAGTTCAAGGGGCTTCTTTTGTTCTTCCAACCTGGACTGTGATCTCAACAGATGCGAGTCTGACAGGTTGGGGAGCTGTATGGGGGTCTCTGACAGTGCAGGGGGTTTGGGAATCTCAGGAGGCGAGATTACCAATCAACATTTTGGAACTCTGTGCGATTTTCAGAGCTCTTCAGTCGTGGCCTCTTCTGAAGAGAGAATCATTCATTTGTTTTCAGACGGACAATGTCACAACCGTGGCATATGTCAATCATCAAGGGGGGGACTCACAGTCCTCTGGCTATGAAAGAAGTATCTCGGATACTTGTATGGGCGGAATCCAGCTCCTGTCTAATTTCTGCGGTTCACATCCCAGGTATAGACAATTGGGAAGCGGATTATCTCAGTCACCAGACGTTACATCCGGGCGAATGGTCTCTTCACCCAGAGGTTTTTCTTCAGATTGTTCAAATCTGGGGACTTCCAGAAATAGATCTGATGGCCTCTCATCTAAACAAAAAACTTCCCATGTATCTATCCAGATGCAGGGATCCTCAGGCGGAGGCAGTGGATACATTGTCACTTCCTTGGAAGTATCATCCTGCCTATACCTTTCCGCCTCTAGTTCTTCTTCCAAGAGTGATTTCCAAGATTCTAAAAGAGCGTTCGTTTGTTCTGCTGGTGGCTCCAGCATGGCCTCACAGGTTTTGGTATGCGGATCTTGTTCGGATGGCTACTTGCCAACCTTGGACTCTTCCGTAAAGACCAGACCTTCTTTCTCAAGGTCCTTTTTTCCATCAGGATCTCAAATCATTAAATTTGAAGGTATGGAGATTGAACGCTTGATTCTCAGTCATAGAGGTTTCTCTGCCTCTGTAATTAATACTATGTTACAGGCTCGTAAATCTGTGTCTAGGAAGATATATTATCGAGT
The DNA here is from genome assembly GCF_027579735.1 of Bombina bombina. Lineage (NCBI taxonomy): Eukaryota > Metazoa > Chordata > Amphibia > Anura > Bombinatoridae > Bombina > Bombina bombina. The sequence goes on along the minus strand of NC_069500.1, from coordinate 1,054,845,586 downwards.
CTGGAAGACTTACATTTCTTGGTGTTCTTCTCATCAATTTTCCTGGCATTCTTTTAGAATTCCTAGAATTTTACAGTTTCTTCAAGATGGTCTGGATAAAGGTTTGTCTGCAAGTTCCTTGAAAGGACAAATTTCTGCTCTTTCTGTGCTGTTTCAAAGAAAGATTGCTAATCATCCTGATATTCATTGTTTTGTACAGGCTTTGGTTCATATAAAACCTGTCATTAAGTCAATCTCTCCTCCTTGGAGTTTGAATTTGGTTCTGGGGGCTTTACAAGCTCCTCCGTTTGAACCTATGCATTCTCTGGATATTAAATTACTTTCTTGGAAAGTGTTGTTCCTTTTGGCCATCTCTTCTGCTAGAAGAGTTTCTGAGTTATCTGCTCTTTCTTGTGAATCTCCTTTTCTGATTTTTCATCAGTATAAGGCAGTGTTGCGGACTTCATTTAAATTTTTACCTAAAGTTGTGAATTCTAACAACATTAGTAGAGAAATTGTGGTTCCTTCATTGTGTCCTAATCCTAAGAATTCTAAGGAAAGATTGTTACATTCTTTGGATGTAGTTAGAGCTTTGAAATATTATGTTGAAGCTACTAAAGATTTCCTATTTGTTATCTTTTCCGGTTCCAGAAAGGTCAGAAATCCTCTGCCATTTCTTTGGCGTCTTGGTTAAAGTCTTTGATTCATCATGCTTATGTCGAGTCGGGTAAAACTCCGCCTCAAAGGATTACAGCTCATTCTACTAGGTCAGTTTCTACTTCCTGGGCATTTAGGAATGAGGCTTCGGTTGATCAGATTTGCAAAGCAGCAACTTGGTCTTCTTTGCATACTTTTACTAAATTCTACCATTTTGATGTGTTTTCTTCTTCTGAAGCAGTTTTTGGTAGAAAAGTACTTCAGGCAGCTGTTTCAGTTTGATTCTTCTGCTTATAATTCCAGGGTTTTTTTTTTCATTATAAGATTTAAACTTTATTTTGGGGTGTGGATTATTTTTCAGCGGAATTGGCTGTCTTTATTTTATCCCTCCCTCTCTAGTGACTCTTGCGTGGAAGTTCCACATATTGGGTATTTATTATCCCATACTTCACTAGCTCATGGACTCTTGCTAATTACATGAAAGAAAACATTATTTATGTAAGAACTTACCTGATAAATTCATTTCTTTCACATTAGCAAGAGTCCATGAGGCCCACCCTTTTTTTGTGATGGTTATGATTTTTTTGTAAAAAGCACAATTATTCCAATTCCTTATTTTTTATGCTTTCACACTTTTTTCTTATCACCCCACTTCTTGGCTATTCGTTAAACTGATTTGTGGGTGTGGTGAGGGGTGTATTTATAGGCATTTTGAGGTTTGGGAAACTTTGCCCCTCCTGGTAGGAATGTATATCCCATACGTCACTAGCTCATGGACTCTTGCTAATATGAAAGAAATTAATTTATCAGGTAAGTTCTTACATAAATTATGTTTTATTAAGGGTTGTGCACTGCTGGGGTACCACCATTTAAGACCGCTGTTACTTGACCTCTCTGCCACCTCAAGGCTTATTAGGTCTGATTGAGATGACTGACAAGATTTGCTCTCACATGATTGGCTGTATGAGAGCAAAGGGGTATGTCTGCACATGCAATTGTGTAATTTTAAATGCAGGCAGAGGAGGCTGCTTGCTCACTGCAATACCCAGCAGAAAGGTTCCCAGAGGCAAACCTTGTCTTTAATAAATGGTCTAAATACTTTTATGGGTTATGTAAGGGAGGGCGCTGATGTTGAGTTTATAGAACCAAGGTAGCAGTGACTTGTGAAGGTTTGGGAATGACTGCGTTAGAGCATGCAATTTTAACACTAGTGACACAGTAATACTTTGGGGTTGATCAAATGCTTAAAGTTGAGAAACTGCAGCTGATCCAATCAGCAGAGTTAGACGCACAGCTAGGTTGTGTAACTAGTGCTGCTGATTGGATCAGAGGCAGTTTCCACTTCAGGACCAGCAGTGTTCTGCTTGATTTAGAGCATTACAGCGTTGCTAGTGTTAAAATTACATTAGAACATGTAATTTTAACACTATAATGGCCCTTTAATGGTCATATATTTTTGTATAAATTTTACTGAACATATATAAAAAGATTAGCTCATACTCAGGCTGATTACTGAACAGTCTGCTAAAATTCTGGACTATCCAGTTAAATACTGGACACCTGGCAACACTAATTATTACCTGCTGCAATGTTGCGTTCACTGCTTTAATGGTACTGGTGATATTATGGCATTAAACCTCAAAATGTAATCAATATTTTTTCTCACTAACCCTAACATTCTATCCTCTAACCCAACCCTTATTCTAATCATTGTCTTACCCAACCCTAATACCCTCAAGGTTAATATATTTATTTTTAAGATACTTCTCAATTCTTTGCTATTATGACATTTACTTTATTATATTGGTATCTTTTGTTGAAAAGCATATGCACATATCCTTAGCTGCAGCATTACTGGATGTTAGATGGTGATTGGTAACTACATATATTTGTCTTTTGTCATTGTGTCACATGATGCGTTCAGCTACCTTCCAGTAGTGCACTGCTGCTATGGAGAAACAATTGTTTTATAATATATAAAATGTATTATTTGTATTATTATATGTTTAGGATATGATTAGTTATATACAAATATTCCTGGAGGCAAACAGTTTTTTTTTTAAAAAAAGAGCGACGTACTTTAAAAATATTTTTTAGAACCAGTGCAACCAATTGCATGTATTTCAGAACTTTGCATGCTGCAAAATAGGGCGAGATTACATATGCGGCGCAGTCTTCAGCGCAACTACTGAAACCCACGTCGCTCGTAATTTCACCTTGCACATCTGGTAATCACATTAACCCCGCCATGGAATAAACTAGCAATGTCCAGAAATGTGAGTAAATACACATTTCTGGAGTCGCCAATGACTTGCGGCACTTTAGAAACTGTCGGCGCACAAAAATACCCACAAAAAAGTTAAATTTCCCGCAATAGTCTAACACACCTCCCAAAAATTAACCTGACACGTCAACACCATTATATGCGCAATCTCCCCACATCGCAACTAATAATAAAAGTATTAACCCCTAAACCACAAACCCCCCACAACGCAGTATGCCTAATTAAACTATTAACCCCTAATCCGCCATTCACCCACATCGCAAATCTAACTATTACATGTATTAACCCCTAATCCGCATTCACCCACATCGCAAAATATACCTAATAAAAGTATTAACCCCTAAATCTGCCAACCCCAACATCGCAAATCTACCTAATAAATCTATTAACCCCTAATCTGCCGCCCCCCCACAACTAATTAAATCTAATTACACTATTAACCCCTAAACTGCCAACCCCCCACATCACAATTAACCTAATTAAGCTATTAACTCCTAAACTGATAACGCCTACAATGCAAATAACTAATTAAATTACTAAGCCCCCTAACCTTACACCCACTAAATTCACCCCACTTACCTAAAATTAAAAAATACTAAATTACAATTAAAATAAAAAATCCTAACATTACTTTAAAAATAAAAAAACTAAGTTTAAATTAATCTAAAATTACACAAAATAAAAAGTCTGACATAAAATAATAAACCAAATTATCAAAAATAAAAAATTAAACCTAATCCCTATGAAAATAAAAAAGTCCCCCCAAAACAAAAACACCCCCTAATCTAAACTAAACTACCAATAATCCTTAAAAGGGTCTTTTGTAGGCCATTGCTCTAAGTTAAACAGCTCATTTAAATTTAAAAAAAAAACAAAGTTCCCCTTAACAGTAAATTCCCCCCAACCACCAAACCCCCCAAAATAAAAATGCCTAACACTAAAAAATCCTAAACTACCCATTGCCCCTAAATGGACATTTTATGGGCATTGCCCTTAAAAGGGCATTCAGCTTTTTTACTTTCTTTAAAAAGGCATTCAGCTCTTTTACAGTGCCCATTAAAAGCCCTAATCTAAAAAAAAAAAAAAAAAAAAAATAAACAAAATTACTAAGTCTAACCCCCAAATAGGTACTCACTGTTCCTGAAGTCCGGCGGAGAAGGTCTTCTTCCAGATGGCAGTGAAGTCTACTTGGAGGCGGCAACATCTTCTTCCAGTGCGGTGACCTCTTCAATCTTCAGCCAGGACCAAGCCGGCGAGGAGCGGGGTTGACTGCGGAACTGGACCGGCGACTGTGGAGCCATCGAGCGTGGGGATCCTCTTCGTACGAATACCGCCGCACACTGAGGATTGAATTCAAGGTACCCGTTTAAATATGGGGTATCTTGCATTCCTATTGGCTGAAATTTTCAAATCAGCCAATAGGATGAGAGGATGAGAGCTACTGAAATCCTATTGGCTGTACATATGCAGCGCTGCATATGTAATTGCGCCCATAATGTTTTATATTTAATTGTTTTTTTAATCTAGTAACATTAGTCTTAAAATGTAATAGGGTAATGTTTTTGTGTTGCTATAACGATTCAACAAAAGCTTGTTTTTTTTTTTCTTCTTCCTCCTAAATTAACAATGATATGTTTTTCACATATATCGTCAAAATGGGCATTCCTTAGCTGTTTATCTTTAAATATTAATTTGTAAAATTATAGGAACACTAAAGTTAAAATAAAATGTTTATTATTCAGATAGAGCACACATTTTTAAACAATTTTCCCATTAATTTCCATTAAGAAAATGTGCACCGTCTTCTTATATGTACACTTTCTGAGGCACCAGCTCATACTGAGCATGTGCAAGAAATATGCATTTTGTAATTGGCTGATGGCTGTCACGTGATAGAAGGGGAGAGGAGAATGGAATTAACTTTGAAATTTGTCAATAAAAAATATACTACTGAAATTCTTTGAAATTGAAGAAGTGCTTTTGCATTGTCTTTTCATCATGCATTTGCTGACTATGCAATTCTGCTGCATTTAATGGTCCTTAAAAAAATGTTTTAGTTTGAGTTACATTCAAAGTATCAGACAATGATAATTAATTTAAACCTGTGTTCAATAAGATCATTAAGCCTGCCAGGTTCCTTGTTTTCCAGAAATGGTATTTGTTTGTACCCCAAAATATATGTAATTTGTGCAATATCATGCAGTCAAGAGGAGATAATGTAAAATGTATTTTCTTATGTTTAAAGGGATACTAAAGACAAAATTTAACTTTCATGATTCAAATAGAGCATACAATTTTAAGTTACTTTCCAATTTACTTGCATGGTCAAATTGTTCACAATGTTTTATATATATGTTGCAGGTAAAGTTAGATATTGGGTAATCTTAGGATTGCCCAGGTAAAAGGAACATTACCCAAGCAGCTGTGGGTAAAGCCTGATGTATGATCATAAATCCATAAATACATGAATTTTTTTTGTTTCAGTAAATAATACATGTATGAGTCTGTAATTGGCTGATGGCTCTCACATGCAGGGAGCTAGAAAATTGAAGTAAATTGTGAAATGTCTCAGTGTAGTTCAGAGACACTGTTATTGCCTATAAACCCATGTGCTTATACCTAAAATAAAGAAGACTTCAGATGCGGGTCCTACAGTTACTTGGAAAGTCTGATTTTGCTTCATCAACTAACTACAAAATTGCAAATGAATTTAAAGTTATCTACACAAAAAAACGTAACCAACAAACTTGCGTATGTGCGTGTACACGCAAACACATATTATTATTATTATTATCATTTATTTGTATAGTGCTGCCAAATATATTCATATTCAAATGGAAAATAAATAAGGGCTTAAGTTCCCAAGGAAAGATTAAAAACATGGTAGTGCAAGGTAGCTTGTGTACTGGAGCGAAATTAAGTGCAATGCCCTTCTAGTGGAAAGGAGAACATTAGTTGAAGTTAGGTTAGCACTAAGTTAGCAACTATGTTGCAAAGTTAGGGTGGGTTTTAGCTTACCAGATTTAAGCCCAGGGAGCCAGGGTTCTTCCCTTTTTTCCTGGTGACAACAGTCTGGAAGTTTTCCCCGCCTGTTCCCAACATGTTTGAGTTTTGTGAGGTGGCATCATCAGGTCGTTAGATGGCTTCCTTTGGTTGCTGGTTAGAAGCAAAGATAGGGATAGGGTTAATTGGCCTAGTCTTAGTAAGCCCTTAGCCGTTAAAGTTTGGAACTCCCGGAGGTAGTTTGCTGTAGGGCTCATTACACTGGTGCCTTAGTGGCAGGAGTATTCCAGTTAATTATAAATTATACAAATTGTGTTCATCTCCTAGTAGCGGGAGGTCACGCCTATTAAATGTCAGAGTACAGAGTCCAGAAGGATGACAGTCGAGCTAATCACCCCGTGCCCTGGGGGTGCCCCACCCCGCATGCCTGCTGGCTAAAGATCCCCGGGCATCTGTACTCAGGTCTGTGGGTAGGGTCCTCACGAGACCCTCCCTCCTATTTCCATTTGATACCCCCTTTCAAGGGCATGACCTCTGGCTGCATGGGGTTTAGATTAGGGCCCTGCTTGCCGCCACCATAGAATAATGGCTTATGAAGCCAAGTTTAAAAGTTAATCGCCTAAATTATGAGTTTTGTGTTAGAGGCTGTGCGGTGCTAACGAGCAGTTTATGCTCACTGCTTACTTACAGATAGCGCTGGTATTACGGGTTTTTAGAAACCCGGCGTTAATCGCAAGAAAGTGATCGTAGAGCAAAATTTTGCTCCACATCTCACCTCAATACCAGCGCTGCTTACATTAGCGGTGAGCTGGCTGAACGTGCTTGTGCACGATTTCCCCATAGGAATCAATGGGGGAGAGCCAGCTGAAAAAAAACCTAACACCTGCAAAAAAGCAGCGTTTAGCTCCTAACGCAGCCCCATTGATTCCTATGGGTAAAATACATTTATGTCTACACCTAACACCTTAACATGAACCAGAGTCTAAATACCCCTAATCTTACACTTATTAACCCCTAATCTGCCGCCCCCAACATCGCCGCCACCTACATTATATTGATTAACCCCTAATCTGTCGCTCGGACACCGCCGCCACCTACATTATACTTATGAACCCCTAATCTGCTGCCCCCAACATCGCAGACACCTACATTATATTTATTAACCACTAATCTGCCATCTCTAACATTGCTGACACCTACCGACATGTATTAACCCCTAATCTGCTGCCCCCAATGTCACTGCCACTATATTAAAGTTATTAACCCCTAAATCTAAGTCTAACCCTAACTTAAATATAATTTAAATAAATCTAAATAAAATAAGTATCATTAACTAAATTATTCCTATTTAAAACTAAATACTTACCTATAAAATAAACCCTAAGATAGCTACAATATAACTAATAGTTACATTGTAGCTATCTTAGGGTTTATTTTTATTTTATAGGCAAGTTTGTATATATTTTAATTAGGTAGAATAGTTATTAAATAGTTATTAACTGTTTAATAACTACTTAGCTAAAATAAAGACAAAAGTACCTGTAAAATAAAAGCTAACCTAAGTTTCAATTACACCTAACACTACACTATAATTAAATTAATTCCCTAAATTAAATAAAATTATCTAAAGTACAAAACCTCCCCACTAAATTACAGAAAATAATAAACAAATTACAAGATTTTTAAACTAATTGCACCTAATCTAATCCCCCTAACAAAATAAAAAAGCACCCCAAAATAAAAATAGCCCTACCCTACACTAAATCACAAATAGCCCTTTAAAGAATCTTTTGCGGGGCATTGCCCAAAAGTAATCAGCTCTTTTATCTGTAAAAAAAATTACAAATCCCCCCCAACATTAAAACCCACCACCCACACAACCAACACTACTCTAAAACCCACCCAATCCCCCCATAAAAAACCTAACACTAACCCCTTGAAGATCACCTTACTGGGAGACGCCTTCATCCAACCGGGCAAAAGTGGTCCTCCAGACGGGCAGAAGTCTTCATCCAGACGGCATCTTCTATCTTCATTCATCCTGCATGGAGCGGGTCCATCTTCAAGACATCCGATGCGGAGCATCCTCTTCTTCCGATGGCTATGACTGAATGAAGGTTCCTTTAAATTACATCATCCAAGATGGCATCCCTTCAATTCCGATTAATTGATAGAATTCTATCAGCCAAAATTGGAATTAAGGTAGAAAAAACAGCCAATAGAATACCAGCTCAATCCTATTGGCTGATTGGATCAGCCAATAGGATTGAACGTTAATCCTATTGGCTGATCCAATCAGCCAATAGCATTTTTTCTACCTTAATTCTGATTGGCTGATAGAATTCTATCAGCCAATCGGAATTGAAGGGACGCCATCTTGGATGATGTCACTTAAAGGTATCTTCATTCAGTCGTAGCCGTTGGAAGAAGAGGATGCTCCGCATCGGATGTCTTGAAGATGGACCCGCCGGATGGATGAAGATAGAAGATGCCCGTCTGGAGGACCACTTCTGCCCGGCTTGGATGAAGACTTCTGCCCGTCTGGAGGACCATTTCTGCCCAGTTGGATGAAGACGTCTCCCGGTAGGGTGATCTTCAGGGGGTTAGTGTTAGTTTTTTTTAAGGGGGGATTGGGTGGGTTTTAGAGTAGGGTTGGTTGTGTTGGTGGTGGGTTTTAATGTTGGGGGGGGATTTGTAATTTTTTAAAAGGTAAAAGAGCTGATTACTTTGGGACAATGCCCTGCAAAAGGCCCTTTTAAGGGCATTTTGTAATTTAGTGTACGGTAGGGCTTTTTTTATTTTGGGGGGCTTTTTTATTTTATTAGGGGGATAATTTTATTTAATTTAGGGAATTAATTTAATTATAGTGTAGTGTTAGGTGTAATTGTAACTTAGGTTAAGTTTTATTTTACAGGTACTTTTGACTTTATTTTAGCTAGGTAGTTATTAAATAGTTAATAACTATTTAATAACTATTCTACCTAGTTAAAATAAATACAAACTTGCCTGTAAAATAAAAATAAACCCTAAGCTAGCTACAATGTAACTATTAGTTATATTGTAGCTATCTTAGGGTTTATTGTATAGGTAAGTATTTAGTTTTAAATAGGAATAATTTAGTTAATGATAGTTATTTTATTTAGATTTATTTAAATTATATTTAAGTTAGGGGGGTTAGGCTTAGACTTAGATTTATGGGTTAATAACTTTAATATAGTGGCGGCGATGTTGGGAGCGGCAGATTAGGGGTTAATAATATTTAACTAATGTTTGCGAGGCGGGAGTGCAGCGGTTTAGGGGTTAATATGTTTATTATAGTGGCGGCGATGTCCGATTCAGCAGATTAGGGGTTAAAATTTTTATTTTAGTATTTGCAATGTGGGAGGGCCTCGGTTTAGGGGTTAATAGGTAGTTTTTGGGTGTTAGTGTACTTTTTAGCACTTTAGTTAAGAGTTTTATGCTACGGCGTTGTAGTGTAAAACTCTTAACTACTGACTTTAAAATGCGGTACCAGGCTTGACAGGAGAGGGTCTACCGCTCACTTTTTGGCAGACTCGTAATACCGGCGCTATGCAAGTCCCATTGAAAAAAGAGGATACGCAATTGACGTAAGTGCATTTGCGGTATTTCCGAGTCTCGCCAAAAAAGTGAGGGTACACCTGTACCTGCAAGACTCGTAATACCAGCGGGCGTTAAAAAGCAGCGTTGGGACCGGCCAACGCTGCTTTTTAAGCCTAACGCACAACTCGTAATCTAGCAGAATATTTGTTATTACAAATAAACGCAACCATCATATGGTTTTACACCCAGCTCTTTGTGTGGTGTTTTCATTCAAGGGACTAATATGTCATATTTTTAATTAGTTGGTTAATGACAATATGAGGGATCAGCACTTACTCCATCTTTACAAACTTGTTAAAAAAAATCCTCAAAAGGACAAGGAAATTCCAAAACTCACACATTGATTTATTGATTAGAATCCCAAAATTTCTATTGATTTATAGGAATTTTCCTCCATAAGGATAACATTTGAATTCTATTAAGCAGAATGCATTTAATGAATCTATTAAGCAGAATGCAAAAAAATGAAATACATTTTAAAATTACCATTTTTTATTAAACAAAAAAAACTGACTCCCATATATAATATTTTTAAAGAAGTATTATTTTTCTTGTAAGAATATTAACAGAACTTTTTACACTTCATTTTATAAACACATTACTCCATTCCTTGTTGGCACACAGCTACAACTGTTGTATTCCCTTCAAACTTCAAAGAATTATTATTATTATTTTTTTTTAGTTTTAATTTTCCCATGCTTGGGAAAGGATCACAAGGACTTGACTAATGAAGTCATATTTCAAAATATAATAATTTATACTTTAATTTTTTGGCATGTTTACAATCCAATTTTAATAGTACACTCCTTAAATGTCAAAACATTCTGAAAAATGTTAGAAAAGATGCAAATACCCTCACAATACTGTTAATTCATTAAAAATGTTTGTCACATATAAAAATGTCTAAAAATGTAATGCTAACAAACTATGGTCTTTGATTTGCAGTGCAAATTGTAATGATTTCATGGACTGTATTTGCATTCCCATAAATAAATAATGCAAAAATAAACAGATTACTGCAAACTTCAAAACATCAAAAGTCAACATATTGCTTGCAGGAGATGTAGTCATCTGGAAAATATGAGTGAAAGATGTTTTTTTGTTGTTGTTTGTTTCAAAAATGAAAGCCTGAGTTTGTAACTTTGAGCCTTCTCACGCAAGTTAGCTTTAGGTTAGTAAAGTTTGTAAGTGAGCAGTTGATTATGTTTTCTCCAGGTTGCAAATAATGCCTGAATGCCGCTGTTATTAAAGGGTCAGTGATTTTTTTCTCCCCTTTAATGTGTTCCCAATTATCCATTTTACAGACTGGCATGTATTAAATGGTTTACAAATAGCTCCTTTACCTTTATTTTTGCGTACGTCGGGTTGCGTTCATATTAAGATTTGAAAGTAAACTGTTTTCACTTTGCGCACTAACCTGACACGTAAAAAGCCGAACTTAGAATATCATGCGTGCAATAACATATTTCTCCATAGAAGTCAAAGGAGCAAAAAAGTGGAAAAAACCTAAAACCCTACACACACGCAAACACTATCCCATATTCTCAAGTGTGCTAACCCGACATGAAAATATGAATATTTCATATTAAAATGTTCTTCACATATTAATACATATATCTGATGGTATTTTGCACAAATTTATATTTATACCAATATATATATATATATATATATATATATATATATACAAATATCCAGGCAGGTGCACTCACTGTGACATAAGACATCCGCCGGGGTGCTGCGCTGAAAACATATAGCAATATCCGTTCAACCCCTCAAGGTAGAAAAACGCTTCACTCTCCGGTCTCTTTCAAAATCCTTTATTAAGTATCCAGCATCATATGACAAAATTCCCAAACGTTTCGATACCAATTGGTATCTTTTTCAATGGGTAATCAGAACATATCTATCCCAGGAATCTTCTTTTGGGATAGATATGTTCTGATTACCCATTGAAAAAGATACCAATTGGTATCGAAACGTTTGGGAATTTTGTCATATGATGCTGGATACTTAATAAAGGATTTTGAAAGAGACCGGAGAGTGAAGCGTTTTTCTACCTTGAGGGGTTGAACGGATATTGCTATATATATATATATATATTTATATATATAGTAGAGGCTCGTTTGGATTATATATATATATATATATATATATATATATATATATATATATATATATATCAAATAGTTGTGGGATAAGCACTCTCACTTTCTCTGAAATAGCCAGGGTGTCAGGAACATGAGTATCAACAGTAGAGAAATAGATCCGCACTCACTGGACTTTTAAATAACAAACGTTGGTTATTTTGACATATCGGGATCAAACCGTACCCTTCATCAGAAGTTTAGTCTGATGAAGGGGACGGTTTGATCCCCGAAATGTCACAATAAACCATGTTTGTTATTTAAAAGTCCAGTGAGTGTGGATCTATTTCTCTACTGTTGATACTCATGTTCCTGACACCCTGGCTATTTCAGAGAAAGTGAGAGTGCTTATCCCACAACTATTTGCTATATATATATATAAATAATCCAAACGAGCCTAGCACGCTCCAGTAAAAATGTTATTATCTGGGGAGCATTTCAAACAATTAATAGTCACCCTCAATGGAAAGCACACTCCGGTCTTTTTTTCAGTATAAAGAATACTTTAATATATTAACGTATTTTTGGGCTTGCACCCGTCCACAGATACATAACAAAACAATGCAACCTACCACCCTTAAGTAGCCCATAACCATGTCACCAACTCTGCTTGTAATTGCAAACTGCTGCACGTCCACACCACACTACTGCGCATGCATGGGTGGATCTACAGAAGCCTGCACAGGCCAACTATGTAAAAAAGTCAAAATTTAAAATGAAAAACATTGTTTTAATTACATTCAGTTACAATCTTGATTGAATTTTACAGTTAACATTTTCAGATGCCTGCAATAATATAACCGTAAATAGCTACTAAGCATATATATTTTGTGTTTCAATGCTTAAATAACGGGGTATTACATTATGACAACACTAACAACATAATCCCCATGATAGATATTTCACACTGTACTCACTAAAGTACACACGGATGGACATTCTAATGCAGACAGCATATCTATATAAAACTCAAAGCTGCACTACATCCCTATGATATTATTATTGATCTCATGGAAAAATACACAAACCAGTATTCTATAACATAAGGGACTATAGAAAGCATTGTAGGTCTAGTTCAGTATTAAGACCTTTAGGGGCCAGGGTATCTAACATAAAGATCCATTTGCTTTCTTTTAGTAACAAAAGTTTACCCCTACCCCCACCTCTACTAAGAGGGGGGATGTGGTCAATGATAGTATACCTGAGATCAGATACAGTGTGCTTAAATTTAACAAAGTGCCTAGCCACCAGCTGCTCAGAGTCACCAGAAGACAAGGCTGCTCTGACAGTTGTCCTCAGGTCATCCTGGGTCTTACCGATATAAAACATTCTACAAGGACAATGAATCATATATATGATATACTTTGTTGTACATGTAACCCTGTAATTGATCTCGTATTTCTTAGTTTTCCAAGGATGCACAAAGAATTTACATTGTGTCAGACCCCCACAGGTGGTGCAACCGCTGCACCTCTAGCACCCATTCCTATTGGAACCCAGACAGGTTTTTGTAACATAGCTGGGTCTGTAATCTGGCCCCAGCAGCAAGTCTTTATGTGATTTTCCCATTCTATAGCCAATCATGGGAGATTTAAACTCATTGAATGGAAGTGTACCATCAGACTGCAGGGTGTCCCAATGTTCCTTCATTATCTTTGGGAACCCAATCTTTTTCGTAGGTAAATTCTGTAGAGAAAATCAATCTATCCGATTTGTCTTGTTTTTCTTTATTTTGCAGAGCTTGTTGTTGAGTCATTGTCACTTCAGCTATGCTATGCCATACCCCTTTCTTCAAATTTGTGATAAATGTCCTTAAGTTGTGTTACCTTGGACAATGGGTCAGTGTTGTTGCGTACAACCCTTTTGAACTGTGATTTAGGTAGTGCTTTTTTCAAGCTTGGAGGGTGGCAGCTAGTAGCTTCCAGAATGGAATTTTGATATGTCATCTTTTGGAACAAAGTTGTCCCCAAGTTCTTCTCCTTTTTAATGATCCTAAGATAGCTAATTTTGAACTTCAAATTTGTTATTTTCAGTATTAAGTACTGCAAACCATGTTTCAAGTTCATCTTGAGACCCTCTCCAAATAATGAAGAGGTCATCTATGTAGCGTTTGTAGAATTTTATTCTGGGGTCTTTAAACAATGCTTTTCCTCCCTCTTCAAACGCTGCCATGTACAGATTGGCATAGGATAGGGCCACATTGCACCCAATCACTGTGCCAGATATCTGTAAATAGTAATTAATCTCAAACTTGCTTTACGTCTAAATTGATCAGACGTCCTTAGGGTTACCAAAAAATTCTTTCGACTCCAGAGTTCTCTGAAATTTGTACTTATCCACCTTCAAGAAAATTGAAAGTATCATCATGAATTTAAGTAATCACCAACTCACAGCAGTAGAAATGAGTGTATTAGAAAAGGGTTTTACCTTTGTGCCCATCACTAGGTTTGATGAGTTTTCCTTGCAGGTGGATAAGTACAAATTTCAGAGAACTCTGAAGTTGAAAGATTTCTTTTGGAACCCTAAGGACATGTCTGATCAATTTAGACGTAAAGCTACGTTTGAACCAAAAAGTAACAACCACAGTATCTACACTTATATGAGAATGGTGAGTGATGAGTTCAAGAACAGCCACAATAATGACACCACTAGTTATAGACTTAACTTAACTCAGGCCAAAAGGAAAGCATTATGTGACTTAAAGGATAATCCACTGATAGTGATCAGAGAGGTGGACAAGGGAGGCGCCCTGGTGGTACAAAATTATGTGGATTATAGAGATTAAATTCTGTCACCATTAATGGATATAACTATATACAGGAAACTATGTGGAGATCCCACTAAAAGTTTTAAAAAAGCAATTGACCTGTATATACAACAATTAATGATACAAGGACAGGTATCAAAAAACTTTGTGAATATCTGATTGTGGACTTTCCAATAACTCTGGTTCTGTATACCTTGCCCAAGGTGCATAAAAATCAAGAAAAGCCACCTAGGCGACAAATTGTGTCTGCCAGGGACTCCATCTTAAAACCCCTTGCTACCTATGTGAGAAATTGCCCTTCATTTTTGCTGGACTCTATACATCTGATAGAATTGTTCAAGGAGTTACAAGATCTAGACTCTGGTGACATCCTGGTGACCCTTGATGTCACCAGTTTATATACCGTAATACCACATGGGGAAGAAAAGAGTGCAATTACAGATTTCTTATATAAATATCCTTTTATTGGCCCATCAACTGAAACAATATTGGAATTATTACATTTCTGTCTACATTAAAATTACTTCAAGTTTGAGATGAATTACTATTTACAGATATCTGGCATGGCGATGGGGTCCAATGTGGCCCCATCCTATGCCAATCTGTACATGGCAGCATTTGAAGAGGGAGGAACAGCATTGTTTAAAGACCCCAGAATAAAATTCTACAAATGCTACATAGATGACCTCTTCATTATTTGGAGAGGGTCTCAAGATGAACTTGAAACATGGTTTGCAGTACTTAATATTGAAAATACCAATTTGAAGTTCAAAATTATCTATAGTACTGAAACCATAGATTTTTTGGATCTTATGATCTTTAAAAGGAGAAGAGCTTGGGGACAACTTTGTTCCAAAAGATGAAAGATCAAAATTCTATTCTGGAAGGTACTAGCTGCCACCCTCCAAGCTTGAAAAAAGCACTACCTAAATCACAGTTCGAAAGGGTTGTATGCAACAACACTGACCCATTGTCCAAGATAACACAACATAAGGACATGTATCACAAATTTGAAAAAAGGGGGTATGGCAGAGCCCATCTGAAGGGGGCCATTGATGAATATCAGGCAATGACACAACAATAAAGAAAAACAAGACAAACCAGATAGATTAATTTTCTCAAGAGAATTTACCCACGAAAAGATTGGTTTCCCGAAGGAATATTGGGACATCCTGCAGTCTGATGGTACACTTCCATTCAATGATTTTGAATCTCCCATGATTGTCTATAGAAGGAGGAAATCACTTAAAGATTTGCTGCTGAGGCCGGATTACAGATCCAGCTATGTTACAAAAACCTGGCTGGGTTCCAATAGGAATGGGTGCTATAGGTGCAGCGGTTGCACTACCTGTGGGGGTCTGACACAATGTAAATTATTTGTGCATCCTTGGAAAACTAAGAAATACGAGATCAATTACAGGGTTACATGTACAACAAAGTATATCATATATATGATTCATTGTCCTTGTGGAATGTTTTATATCGGTAAGATCCAGGATGAGCTGAGAACAAAGATGGCTAACCACCGGTCTGCTGTCAGAGAAGCCTTGTCTTCTGGTGACTCTGAGCAGACGGTGGTTAGGCATTTTGTTAAATTTCAGCACAATGTATCTGATCTCAGGTATACTATCATTGACCACATCCCCTCTCTTAATAGAGGTGAGGATAGGGGTAAACTATTGTTACAATGAGAAAGCAAATTAATCTTTATGTTAGATACCCTGGCTCCTAAAGGTCTTAACACTAAAATAGACCTAAAATGCTTTCTATATTCCCCTATGTTATAGAATACTGGTTTGTGTATTTTTCCATGAGATCAATAACAATATCATAGGGATGTAGTGCAGCTTTGAGTTTTCTATAGATATGCTGTCTATATTAGAATGTCCATCCTTGTGCACTTTAGTGAGTACAGTGTGAAGTATCTATTGTGGGGATTATGTTGTTAGTGTTGCCGTAATGTAATACCCCGTTATTTAAGCATTGAAACAGAAAATATATATGCTTGGTGGCTATTTACGGTTATATTATTGCAGGCATCTGAAAATGTTAACTGTAAAATTCAATTGAGATTGTAACTGAAAGTAATTACGATGTTTTAAATTTTTACTTTTTTTTTTTTTTACACAGTTGGCCTGTGCAGGCTTCCGTAGATCCACTTACGCATGTGCAGTAGAGTGGTGTGGACGCCTCAGCAGTTTGCAATTACAGGCAGAGATGGTGAAATGGTTATGGGCTACTTAAGGGTGGTAGGTTGCATTGTTTTGTTATGTATCTGAGGACGGGGGCAACCCCGAAAATTTTAATATATTAAAGTATTCTTTATAATGAAAAAAAGACCGGAGTGTGCTTTCCATGGAGGGTGACTATATATATATATATATATATATATATATATATATATATAAATACATAGAACATATTCTGTTATTTGCTCAGAATGTGAAATATTTACAGTAAATACACACTATAACCCCTTAATTTAATATGAATATTGTATAAATATGGTTTTACATGTTTTCCTCTCCTTAACTGCAAATGGCTCCAATTGACTTTTTTTTCTATCACCTGAGAGGTCATATCTTTGAGCCTTTATACTTTTTTGTGCAATATTTTTTTTTAATAATTTTTATTGGTGTTATTATAACTATACCTGTGCTTAGTAAAAAAAATTATGAGCTCCGAGGTCACACTATCCCATTGAGCGTTCACTTCAATTGATCTCAAGCGATTGTGTTTACTTTCAACTTGTAATAAGAGCGTAAAACCTGACGTGCGCAAACAGCCGCAGAAAACCCCTTATCACTTGTGCGTAACTGTTAGCGTGCCACTCTTAATCTAGCCCTTAATTAGGTTATGGTTTCAATTGGCAGAAATAGGTATTTCATATACAAAAAATAAACTAAAGGAGAAATTTTCCATATATATTATACTCTGCAGATGGACATTGTCATGAAAACAGAATTTGTATCCATTCGTAATCTAGACCATAATGTTTAACATTGCAAATATTCACAATTCATTGCAAAGTTAATCACATGCAGTTATGTAAAAATGTAAAGTTACAGCTACTTACTTTCATAACTTATTTATATAATGATAACATTGTATATTCTTTCAGAATCATGCAAGAAAAAATAGCTTTAATGTCCCTTTAAGTTTAAAATCACTAAAACAAACAGTGATATAAGAGACATAAAGACAGAGAGAGAGAGAGAGAGAGAGAGAGAGAGAGAGGAGAGAGGGAGACAGACAAATAAATTGATAAAGAGATAGATGGATAGAGTATTTGTTATTTTATTTAAAAAAAAAAATTCAGCATGCCGTATCAGCCTTTTTTTCATATCTTCTACTACATTTACCCTTTTTTATTTCATACACATGTATTGGGAAAATACCAATTATCAAAACATCTGACCTGGCACTGTCTCTATTTTATTTTTACAATACATGAATATTTTAGGACCTTTGGATTCTGCTGCAAACAGGCATCCTGAAAACATAATTTGTTTTACCAAAGGTGTGATAACAGTTATCAACACATTCTACCACTGTCTGACAAATCTGAAACCATGCCTTGCACAGCATTTTTTCAATGTATCACATACTATATGTTACATAGGACATTGTCATGAAAGCAAATGTGCTGTTTTTCTTGGTAAGCAGAATATTTAAAAACAAACAGACTATATATATATATATATATATATATATATATATATATATATATATATATATATATATATATATATATATACACTCTTAACTGAAACAAATTATCTGGCAGGTTGTCATGGCAACTAATAAATTAAACAAATAAAGGATCCACACTTACTGGTCATGTTTTATAGAAAGAATGTTATTAATTTGGACACATTAAAAGGAAAGAATATTCCCCTTCTTGAGACAAGAAGGAGTTGTTTGAATGAGGGTGCACGGAGCAAACATACATATGTCAAAAGCACAATTATTTAAATAATCACTGAAATAGTCATAGCTTTTAATAGAAGTGAGTGAACACCTTCATGGGCCAATGCTTCCTCTCAATCTATACTGCATAATACAACCATCTTTTAGTCCGTTCACGGTTTTGCAGAGCCAAGATTGCATGTTGTTGTGCGATCCCCTTCAGCGGAAGCTGCACATACACTTGGTCCGCATACCAGATAGAGCAAGACGAGATGGGAGCTACAAACACATAACACCAGTGAGCTGACAACTGCAAATGTCAGCCTACCTCATTTAGGTGCAACATCCAATTGTGAGTGCAATTTTAACTACATACTGTTTATTATTTGTAAGCATTATTACACTATGAGGTGCCCCTTGTTTTCTTCTCTACATTTTTAGATTGACTTCTACACAGATGATCTAAGTGAAGCTGCCTTAGTTTTTACTTTATTTTCCATCAAAAGACTGTTGGATAACAAGTCTGTTCTTACGGGACTATTTTCATTTTTTTTATTTGCATATTGTATATTTACATATGTATTTACCACATACATAACTCAGTTGATAGCATGATATAATTATTATTGGGTTATTACAATCTATAATATTGATAATATACCATTTGTGCGCCTCCTAGGGATATCACTCTGTTATCATTTTTGTTAACATGTACTTTTAATAGAAGCACATTTGCTTATATTACTATTGTAATTTATTTGTAAAACACCACCAAATCATGCAGCACTAGCAGAGGCGTATTTTGGCTTAGGCAAATAAGGCACTTTCTAGAGAAAAATGGAAGGTTCAGCACTCTGATCTATAAGGGTGACAAAAACTTCTGTACCACTCTCTTCCAAAAAGAGACTGATAGAAATTTGATGTTAGAGTTGACAAGCTGTCATCCACCTCGCTTGAAAATGGCACTACCAAAATCACAATTCAAAAGAGTTGTCCGCAACAATACGGAGGACACAAACAAAAAGGATCCACTTTTTGCAATGCAAAGAAGGTTTGAGGAGAGGGGTTATGGCATGACACAAACCAGACAAGCTTTGGCTGAATCTTTATACATGACTCAGGAACAAGCTTTGATGAAGGTGGAAAAAAAGAAAAGTACAAGCAGGATGATTTTTTACTACCACATTAACTCCAGAAAATATACAGTTTTCAAAATCCCTGAAGGAACATTGGGATATCCTGATCACGGACAAATCCTTGCCCTTTACACAGATGGAAACACCCATTAATGGCTTCAAGAGAGGGCAATCGCTGAAGGACTTACTCCTACAGCCTGACTACAAAGAATGTTATACTAAGAAAACCTAGTTGAGTACCACCAAAAAGGATTGTTTCTGGTGCAGTGGATGTATAACCTGTGGTGGCTTAACCCAAAGCAATTTTTTTGTACTTTCCTGGACCAATAGGATTTTTTTTTTATTTAGTACAGAGTCACCTGTATGACCAATTACATTGTCTATCTTTTACACTGCCCGTGTGGCAGTTTTTACGTTGGAAAGACCCAAGATGACCTTAGGACCAGGATGACTAACCATCGGGCGGTGATTCGCAAAGCCATTGAGAAGGGCGAGTCTCACCAGCCGGTGGCTAGGCATTTTCTGGTCAATAAACATGGGATCTCTGATTTAAGGTACATTATAACAGATCATGTACCCATTCCAGCAAGAGGAGGAGATAGGGCCAGGTGTTTACTACAAAAAGAGTCCCAGTGGATATCTAATTTGGATATAATGCATCCAAAGGGACTGAATATATTTTTGGATTAACAATGCTTTTTGTAGTGGGTGACTGAAGACCTAACATATCTAGGACACTGTGTTTTTTGCTTTTTTGCTTTTTTTTTGCTTTTTTGTATTTAGGCTCTTCTGCTTTCCCTTCAATAATAATATTGTCTCTATGTGAAGAAAACCTGTGATAACAGAGAAAAAAAAAGGCGCCTCATAGAACAGTAACGTCTGCACAAGGGGATGAACAAAAGCAGTCACAAACTCCAACCGGGAGGGTACTCACATAGAGAGCGGCACAACAGTGTGCCTTACAACACAAGATAGGACCTCAAGTCGCCCGACAGACAAGTGTACGGGATACTCCACGTGGGTTCCAGTAGCCAATCGGCAGTAACACAGGAGCCGACATCACAATGGGAGCCATCCAAGTGGTAGCCAATCTCAGTGCTGCAGACATGGCAAGCTAAATGACAGTTCAATGTAAGTAGGAAAATAATGCAAAGAACGTAGAGCAGGTACTAATAAAAAGTCAACAATTTATTGAGACCAGAAAAAAAAGTTAAAACACAATGGTTAAACACAGCAACGCATTTCTCAACCGTACAGGTTGTTTGCATTATTTTCCTGCTTGCATTGAACCGTCATTAAGCCTGCAGTGTCTGCAGCACTGAGATTGGCTACCACTTGGACGGTTCCCAACGTTGGCTCCTGTGTTACTGCCGATTGGCTACTGGAACCCACGTGGAGTATCCCGTACACTTGTGTGCCGGGCGACTTGAGGTCCCATCTTGCATTGTGAGGCACACTGTTGTGCCGCTCTCTATGTGAGTACCCTCCCGGTTGGAGTTTGTGACTGCTTTTGTTCATCCCCTTGTGCAGACGTTACTGTTCTATGAGGCGCCTCTTTTTTTCACTGTTGTCACAGGTTTTCTTCATTGCTTCCCTTCTCAAGAGTACTGCCCTGATAGCTGATTCTATCTGAGGCTCCTGGTCCTGTTTATATCTGCGCACCTCCTTTAGAGACTCTTTGCTCTAATCCACTTGACTATTATCTCCATGTAGCTGACCGTTTACATATGTACCGCTAAATTGTATTTTATGTGTTCACCTATTTTTAGCATTTTTGGCCATGTCGGCCCTCTGTATCGCCCTCGGTGCATGCGCAGTTACACTGAATGGATGCTTAGGAGCCCGACATGTTTTAGTAAATGGTGGTGGTCTGGTGGTATAAATTGGTGAGTTTTTCTTTGTTTTATTGTTGGTCTGAGGACGGGGGAGGACCTGAAAACGTTTACCATGTAAAATAAATTAATTAGTAGTAACGGTGAGTGCTTTCCTGGATTGTCTTGCTATATATATATATATATATATATATATATATATATATATATATATATATATATATATATATATATATATATATATATATCAAAATAACAAGAGTATTGCATTGAGCAATGATACTTTTTTTATTGGACTAACTATACATTTATAAGTTGACAAGCTTTCGGAAGAGTTCCTTCCTTTATCAAGTCTGAAGCAATACTGACCAATTCAATGGAATTTACAGATTATGGGCTCCATGTACTAAGCCGTCAATTCATCCGTCATTGTAGACGCGGATAAACTTGCCGTTACTCGCCGCGGGCGAAATGGTGTCCGCTGTCGCTATGTACTAATATTCCCCCAATAAATAGACAAGTCTTTCCGCCGCGAGCAGTTGCGGATTGTTGATAAATTTGACGCCTCGCTCGCCGCGACTAAGCTGATGTACTTAACTTTCAGTTGAATTGTCTGGCCAATTATTAACACGTGACATGCAAGGTGTCACGAACATCATAGTAGTCACGGGAATAGAATTTTGCTCCTATAAAAGTTCAACTTATCTAAACAACTTTATTATTGTTCAAAATTTTTTGAAGAGTGATAACAGAGCGTTATTTTTGTAATATTTATTTACAATTTGGATATGGCTTCATCTGGATCTGATAATATATAAATATTAATATAAAAATAATTATAAAGATTGACAACTATACAATACAAATTTAAAATATAGATTACTCTTTAATTACAGTCGACAAATTGGGCGCAATTTATGTACATGGAAATGAGAGACAAATTAGACGCCAGTTATGCTGTAAGTACAATGCTGATATTACTGCCTTTTATATATGTCTAGACTGGTGTCTAGATTGACTTTCCTATTGTTTTGTACCTTGCCCGCCACCTAAAAGGTGGCGAGGCAAAAATAACGAGGTGGGAGCGGAAATTGTAGCGAGCGGACAAATAGATTTTTTAGTACATTCGTTTTTGGCGAGTTGGTGGTCAAATGTGTCTAATTACAGTGAAAAATGGAGCGGTAGCGAGGTTTGGCGGATAAGTACGCTCGCAATTTTAAAGATGCGAGTTTTAACATAATTGACGGCTTTGTACATATCAGTTTGCGAATTTTGACGCGAGATTTGTTGCGGGTAGCTCGCTGACTGCTTAGTACATGGAGCCCTATATCTTAAAACACAGAATAGCTAAGAAGACAGAAAGTGCAGGGAGAGGAGGAGGTGTCATAAAAATCATGAGGGGGGCTTAGGTAACAGGCAGACAGTGTCCAGTGTAGGAGAACAGACAGGGGAAATATATAGCTATACATAGAGCATATACTGACATAAAGTTATATATCAACATTGAATCAATATCTATAAAGATGTGAAATTGTATATACAGGGGGAGTACAAAAGTTAAAAAAAAAAAAAAAGACAAAAGTGTGGACATAGGCTTACCTGTGTACCTATGTATAAAGAATGTGGAATATACAATGTAATTGACTAAATGAAAGTATATTACAAAAAAATTTGATAATGTGTTAAGAATCCAGAGTCCACATTTAGTCCAGAATTAAACAGGTTGAAGTGCATTATCATTTTCATTTCAAAGGTTTTTCTTTAGATGGTGTTTTGGAAGTTGCCTCTGAGAATTTTGATTTTGAGGTTTTGGATGGAGTGGTCAGGTTGGGTGAAATGGTGACCAACAGGGGTGCAGTATTTTGTTTCACAGTGGTTTTTGATTGAGTGTCTGTGTAAGTTCATTCGAAGGTGCAGTTTTTGGCTTCTATATAGAAAAAAAGATAAAAGAAGGCGCCAACATAGTGCGGTTACCAATGGGATGGAACACGCTTAGTAAATAATACCAGGTACTCACAGGATGAAAGACACTTGAGAAGTGTCACAGGTGCCTCCTGGACTCTCAGAGTTGTCCAGCTAACTCCCACTCCACTGTGGTGGTAAGGTTCCGCTTGTCTCTACCGATTAGGATGGCTCCGCTAGTGGTTGTGGCTCCCAGCCAGTATTCCAATAGGACTCTCTTGCGGTTTCCCCAAATCCAGCTATCTATCGGTCTGTACGTGACCGTTTCCTCAGGTGCATAAGTGTACTTATGCACCTGAGGAAACGGTCACGTACAGACCGAGAAACGTTGTGTAAATAAAGTCTTTTTTTGATTTTATTACTGCAGCCACGAACTTTCTTTTCTGATATTTTTAATGGCAATATTGTAGTTTGTTACCACCGTCACAAACCACTTTTATCCTTGCTGTATCACCTCTCACCGGAGAGCACGGATTTTAACTGGATAGCTGGATTTGGGGAAACCGCAAGAGAGTCCTATTGGAATACTGGCTGGGAGCCACAACCACTAGCGGAGCCATCCTAATCGGTAGAGACAAGCGGAACCTTACCACCACAGTGGAGTGGGAGTTAGCTGGACAACTCTGAGAGTCCAGGAGGCACCTGTGACACTTCTCAAGTGTCTTTCATCCTGTGAGTACCTGGTATTATTTACTAAGCGTGTTCCATCCCATTGGTAACCGCACTATGTTGGCGCCTTCTTTTATCTTTTTTTCTATATAGTATCCACCCCTGGGTCACCAACAGGGATCTTTTGGAGAAGAGCCTGCCTACTGTGATTTGGACATCACGCCCATCATATATGTAACACTTTGAACTTTGATCATTGGGACTTTTTCACTATAATATTTTACAATTCTATCACATTGCTGTGTTTATTATTTACAGTGCCCTTGCAGTTTTATCACCTTATTATTTTGGGGTGTTTGCTGCAAAGACACCACTATATTATGTTATCACTTTTAATATCTAAGAAGAATTTATTTGTTTCTTAAGAATTCATTTGTATCCTAATATAATTTGATTGGGGTATTTTTCTATAACGATTTGTATCGTATAGTTATATATTTAGATTTTTAACACTGTGATTGTGTCTCACTGTCATACAGACAGTGGATTATCAGACCATTGGCGCACTAATTATATACTAGCAGTTTTTGGCTTGTTTCTCCAATATAGCATCCCATTTCACATGCAGTGCAATGTATCATGTATACCACATTTAAAAAAAGTATCATTGCTCAATGCAATACTCTTGTTATTTTGATATCTAAATCTCTGGACTAACATGGCTACTGCAATCAACGTATATATATATATACACACATACATATTCACAAACTGTATATTATTTATCAATACTGCTCGCTTGTATACTGTGCAAATTCAACCCACCTGAGTGTATTCAAGTGTTTTGCAAGTCCTGGTGAAAATTTACTTTGGAAATGCCAAGGGGAAAAAAAGTCACGTTACACCCTGAGCTAAAAATATTATAATAAAAAAAGACCTAATCCTGGGGGGTTAGGGAAAGCAGAATTTTAAATGTCTAGGGCAGCACAAAACCTAAATATGCCAATGAGTGCCAGGTACATAAGTATGGATAACACAATCACACTGATAAATGGTAAAAAAAAAACATTTATATACTAAATAAAACAAAATAACAAAGAGCTTACAATCTACAGGTTGGTATATGTGTATTGCAAAAATAATTATATTCAAACTTTAAATATATCCATATTCATTGCAATGTTTTAATGTCTTGTTAACAAAGATATGAATTACTAAACTAGCAGAAGATGAAAGGAAGATTTCTTATGTTACATTTCTGCCTTACATACTGTGTGTATATAAGTCAGCACACAGCATTCCCTTCTCCCTAAAGAAATACATTCTTTGTGCTTGTGTTTAAGGTTTGATAAGAAATGACAGCTGTAGTGGTCGTGAGAGAGTTAGACATGAACATAAACAACCCTGACTCACACTTCATTTAGAAAAAGTCATGACAGATGTACCAATATAAAGCTAAGTAAAAGATGCATATAGTTTTCATAAGGAATAAAATGCTTTTAATAGCAGTTTATGTGGTGCATTCATGAAAGTAACTTATTTAATGTACCATTAATACTTTTCCATATATTATTTTAATAGTTTATTATTAAATATGCGGCATTGTGTTATTTCAGAGAATATAACTATTTTCCTCTAGCTGTATTTACATATTTAAGCAATATGCAGGGGCGTATTATGGCCTAGGCCAACAAGGTCGGTGCCTAGGGCAGCAGATTTGGGAGGGGCAGCACATCTGCCCTATCCTCTCTCTAAAAGCCAGCACACAGTACAGTGAGAAGATAAAGTGCATGCTTTTACAGTGAAGACAAGGCACGTGCGCTGATTAAGGTTGCTCTTCAAGGCAGTGCTCCTTTAAAACGTTGCTTCATTTAGAGCCGCCAGCATTTTTGCAGTGGAAGCGTTCTTGGTGAGAAATTTGACCAGGGATATGCTTACAAGGTAAGGCTAGAGGAGAAGACCTTGTGCCGATATGCTGCCTCCCCTTGTCAACTGTGGTGGGTCTGCGAGCGCAGTGCTTATTGCAGGTCTTAGTAACTAACAGACTGGATGCGTCTGTGCACTGCTTAGATCAGCTTGTGATGTCTAATCATAAACTCCAATAGCTAGATAGCTTTCTCTGCATTCATGAACCCACAGAGTAAATAGTAAATGGACACTTAAAAACTTTCATTACTTGAATGATAGTAATTACTGTATGCTGTTGCATGTGAATGGCAGTGATTGTTTCAAAGTGTATTCTTCTTTCCCTCCCTTCCTCTTCTCTCTCTTCTTTCCCATTCTCCCTCCCTTCCTCCCTCAACTCCCTCCCTACCTTCCCTCCGTTCTTTTTCTCAACTCCCTCCCTACCTTCCCTCCATTCTTTTTCTCAACTCCCTCCCTTGCTCCCTTCTTTCACTCCTTTCTTTCCCTCCCTTCTTTCCCTCCCCCTTTTCTCCTCTCCTCTCCCTACCTACTTCTCTCTTCTCTCTCTCTCTCTCTCTCTCTCTCTCTCTTTCTCTCCTTCTCCCTTCCTTCTTTTATTTCCCTCCCTTTTCTCCCCTCCCCTTCTTTTCTCTCACCTTCTCTCAGGGAGAAAATGGTATGAGATGCATGCAATTCAACCCACCTGTATGCAAGTGTTTTGCTAACCCGTTTTCTTTTAAATTGTTATGAAATGGAAAAAACTAAACATTTTACAAACTGACCAAAAAAAATATAAAGGGGGAAAAAGGCCTACTAAAACCTTTGTGGGGGGATCAGCAGAATTTTGAGTGCCTAGGGCAGCACAAAATCTAAATATGCCACTGGCAATATGGCATAAGTTCACTTTATCTTTAAATCAGCGGAGATACTAATGACCATTCCTGATCTCCAGTGTTATGAAATGTGCTGGCATTTCAATAATCAGATATATTTTAAACAATGCATTTTTAAAGGGACTTTTTACTTTAAAAAAAAAAAAGTAAGCCATGCACGTGAAACATCAACAATTACATATGTCATAATTAATGCTGTACTTGTAAAGGGACATTAAAGGGACAGTTCAGGGTTGCCACCATCCCTTAAAATACAGAAAACGTATAAGTTACACATGCTGCAGGGTGTGCAGGGAGGAATATGAATAGTGCTGTCCAGAAACACAATACATGTTCCTCCCTGCAAACCCTGCAGCATGTGTAACTCATAAGTGTCCTGAAACATATGGCTGAGGTGGCAACCCTAGTTCACCCAAAATTATTTTCCTATTTAAATATTTCCCAATGATCCATTTAACAAACTGGTGTGTATTAATTTGTTTACAAGTAGATCCTTTACCCCTATTTTGGCCTTTGAGATAGCTGATTTAGCTTGTGGTGTCCCCACCTATACTGAAAGTTTTGATACTGGATTCTCAGCTATTGAATAGCCTAAGTAAACACAGCCAGCAAAAGAAATTAAACTCACAGTGGGGTGCAGGATAGTTAAAGGGACAGTACACTGTAAAATTGTTTTTCCATAAATGTATTTTAAATGACTTGTTATACCAACTGCAGAGTATAAAATATTTGAGAAATTGCATTTTCGGGTTTATTTGTGTATCTGAAGTAGCTGGTTTTGTGCTTTGAAACCACAGCCTATTACAATGGGTTGAGCTTCAGGTAATATCAGATCTCATTACGTTATCACTTATGTACACAGACTTGCTTCCTTATCTTATATTTGTCTAGAACACCAAACCTCAATACATAGAGAGAACAATGAAAAATTATCATTTTATTACTTAACTATCATGCCCCCCACTGAGGGTGTAATCTCTTCTGCTGGCTGTGTTTACTTAGGCTTGTCAATAGCGTATACGCCAGTATCAAAACTTTCAGTATAGGTTGGGAAACCACAAGCTAAATCAGCTATTTCAAATGCTGAAATATGAGTAAAGGAGCTACTTGCAACCAATTTAATACACTCTAGCAGGTAAAAAGGATCATTGGGAATAATTTAAAGGGGAGAAAGTTTTTGGGTGAACTGTCCCTTTAAGTAATAAAATGATAATTTTCCATTGATCTCTCTATGTATTGAGCTTTAGCTTTCCAGACAAATATAAGATAAGGAAGCAAGTGTGTGTACACAAAGTGATAACATAATGAGATATGATATTACCTGAAGCTCACCCCATTGTAGGGATGCCACCTCAGCCATGTTTTCCTGGACACTTATAAATTACACATGCTACAGGGTGGTCAGAGGGAAACATGTACTGTGCTGCTGGACAGCACAAAAATTGTGAACCTGGACAGCACTATTCATGTTCCTCCCTGCACACCTTGCAGCATGTGTAACTCATAAGTGTCCAGGAAAGCATGGCCGAGGTGGCAACCCTACCCCATTGTAATAGGCTGTGGTTTCAAAGCACAAAACCAGCTACTTCATGTATAGAAAATAAACCTGAAAATGCAATTTCTCATACATTTTATACTCTGCAGCTGGTATAACAAGTCATTGAAAATAAATTAATATAAAAACAATTGTACAGTGTACTGTCACTTTAAACACTAAAACATTTCATGCACCTTCCCCTAATTATAGGTGCGACTATTTTGGAATCTATGCTTCACTGCAGGTATCTGAAGGAGAGCTGCTGCTAATGTGCAAACAATGCAGTGAAAACAAGATTTGAATATGGCAGCAGCCATGAGTAGGGAAGTCAGGAAATCACCTCAATACTATGCTTATAAGATTAATTTAGTATTTCATTTCTCTTTAAGGTAAAAGTTTGTAGATTAATATTGGAGCTATAAGGAAATGCATGTTGCATTCATAAGTACATATTGAGCAATGACTGATAGGGACAGCATCTACTGACCACAGGTTCATAAGGCAAGACTAAAAAAACTACTTTGTATTACATAAAATGCAATTATCTTAAGTGCAATGTTTGCATATTAGTTTATGATATCAAAGTCTTTACTGTATTTTATTCTTCTATTACTTGACTTTGGAAAATCTATAGAAAATGCTAGTAAAACATCAAAAAGTATTAGAAGGAAGTTATATATTTCACTTCTAAACTATCTAGTGCCCCTTAGCGACTATTCCTCATTTATAGTCTACTACAGGCTATGTACAATTGTTAATATTTACTTTGATCTATTATAACTTAGTATCATCTTCAATAACAGAACATTTGCTCCTCAGGTTTCTAACAAAAAAAAAAGCTCTCTTGTAACACAAAGACACAGTGACACTGATATTACAACTACAAAGGGAGAGCAGGATAAAGCTGTGAAGGGAAGTTAGAGTAAGATTACAATAGATGTGTTGTAGAGCAAACAAAGAGGGGGTGTTGCTGGTGCATGTGTTGTTCATCCTATCAACAGTTCTTTTTCTGCTAGTCAGACTTTTTGGCACTCATGGTGGCCCTTGTGTTGATATTCACACTTAACCCAATTGTCTTTTAAATTCTTTTTTTTATACCAGTTTCAATTAAATTATATTGGTCCTCATTCAAATCTATCAGAGCTTGCTTTGTAGAAACCTTATATTCAACTTGGGTGGTTTTGGAGTATTGCAATCAATTAAAAATACAACTATTTGAATTAGTTAATATAATAAGGAAATCTTTTTGTTACATCATCTATTGGGTATTCATGCCTAAAAAAGTATAAGAAAATTTAATTTCTCTGGCTTTCACTTCCCAAAGTAAAACATGACACAAAGTTCTTCAGGTTGTTCTCACTTAAAAAAAAAAAATATCAATTTGTTATATTGATGCAAAATCCCATTTAATATATTTTTTTATTTTATTTTATTTTATTAAAACACAAAACAATTGTTTTTCTTAACGTGTGAACTGATTGTGCAAAAAACAAGAAAAAGCCTTTTTGTATTAGATGCCTAGTATTAAAAACCTTGTTAAACACCTGTGCAGATCAGTTTGCATGACTTTTCTAACAGGTTAGACATTGTTATGTGCATTGTTTTCTTCAATATTACATTTCACTTTGAAATCTAAACCTTTGACTAAACTAAATTTCACCCAATACCTTCTCCTTTCCCGATTTGAGTAATTAATATAAGAATATATTTTACATAGAAAAAAACACAATGCTGTCATATAATAAAGGACGCAAAGCAGAGGCAACAGCCACTAAAGTTAGAATTAAACTTTCATGATTCAGATAGAGCACACCGTTTTAAACAACTTTCCAAATTCACACCCATTATCTAATTGTGCACAATATTTTATATGCACACTTTCTGAGGTACCAGCTCCTACTGAGCATGTGCAACATTTACAGAATATATTTTTGTGATGGCTATCACATGATGCAGTGAGAAGGAAAATAAAATTAATTGTGAAATTTGAAAAAAAAATACTACTTATGTGAAATTCAAACTAAGAGCTTTTGCATTGTCTGTTTATTATGCATTGATTGGTCATATTATTTTGCTATATTTAATAGTCCTTTAATGATTAAAATAGATAAAAATCAGTTCATAAGAGGAAGGGTATCAAACATGCAGTTGAAAATGGGAAAAAATATCTACTTCTTGTAACATTTGATATATTATTTTTATCAGTTAAAATATTTGCTATGGTAGGATAGCAATATTTTTATTTCTAGTTGTTTAAATCACTACATGTTTTCAAACCACTGGCATCTGTAAATCTACTAGATTGTTCAAATGATTCTATGTATATTCTTATTGACCACTCAGATCATTGTTTAATGTTTTGGAGCAAGTGAATTTTCATGTTAATGTTGTGTTGCATATATAAACCTTCTACCAACCTCTGTCTTACTTACCAACTACTTAAAGGGTCAGTAAAGTAAAACTTAACTTTCATGATTCTGATAGAGTGTGCAATTTTAAACAACTTTCTAATTTACTCCTGTTATCAAATTTGCTTTGCTCTCTTGATATTCTTTGTTGAAGTCTAAACCTAGGTAGGCTGATAGATGCTTAGGAGTGTGCATGTGTCTATAGCAGTCTATGATAGCAGTGTTTGTAACTCTGTATAATACAGCTGTAAACAATTTGCAAACACTGCTGCCAGATGGCTTAAGACAGCGTTTCTCAACCGCAGTCCTCAAGTTCCCCCAACAGGCCAGGTTTTCATTATATATGAACCTGTGCACATTTCAATGAAAAGTTATTATTTATATTATTTATATTATATTATTGCCTAGAATACAAAAACAGTAACTTAGCCTTTGATTGTCTGGAACAGATTTTGGCAATAAAATAATTATATATTTTTAAAAGTACAAATTAATAACAACATTTTAAACTCTTTTTGTTGTTATTTCAATTATATCCTGTAATATCACTTCCTGTGATGTCACTTCACATGACATCATTAAATATACAAATAAGTGCACACTATGAAAACATTTTGTGATTTTAAATTATTTAAAATATAATGTATTACATCAGTAGACAACTCTTTTCGTTCATATGCTATGGTTATAGGATATTTGGGGTGCATAAAAAATAAATAAAACTTTGTGAACATTTTATTTTGTTCTTTAATAAGAAATAATCTGGTCCTTAAGGGGTTAAAGATAAATTATATTTAAGAGGGGAACTGCTCAAAGGGGACAGGATATCCCTGTGACACTCTTTTAAAAGAGACAATTGCAGGACAGCCACTCCTCAAATTTATATTGTATTTAGGAGAAACCCCTACCCCAGTTATTTATTTATTTATTCATTTATTTTTGAAATAGTAAATTAATTTTCTTTTGTTTGCACAATGTGACACTAGTCTGCTGAGATAAAAAATGAAAATGTGAGGTTTATCTTTTGCTTATTTGAATTTCTCTGTGATGTAACAGTTCTGTATTTATATTTTTAGCATTGTGACTAATTCTATTTTTCCTTTTTGTATTTTTTTATGCCTTTTGAAGTATTGCTTGTCTGTAATGTTACATGCTAAATCTCAATAAAAATTATTTAAAAAATAAAATAAAAATAAAATAAAAATATTGACGAAAAAAAATAAAATACAGCTGTAAACAATTTGCAAACACTGCTGCCAGATGGCTTAAGACAGCGTTTCTCAACCGCAGTCCTCAAGTTCCCCCAACAGGCCAGGTTTTCATTATAGATGAACCTGTGCACAGGTGAAATAATCAGTTGATCAGTAACACCATGGTTACTAACCTGCTCTCACCCATCAGCAGATTATTATTTTTTTTATTTTTATTTTTTATTAATTTTATTTGTTTACAACAATACAACTTCCATAAATACAAATTTTCATGACAACATACATAATTTACATGAAATTAGTAAAGATAATAGCACCCTATACACTTATCTTTATCCTTAGACCTAATATTGCCTAAGGAGTTTTCTCTTATAACAAGGGAAGTGTTATACCAAACAAAAAAACAAAACAAAAAAAAAAGAAAATTTAAAGTTGTCCCCCTTCCAGGACCCCCCTCCCCCACCTTCCCCCCTTCCTCCATTCCCAAAAGTGAGTTTTTTAAGTCTTTCGGAATTTTATAATCCAGTTAACTTGTTTTGTGTATTCTTCTCCCATAGACTCAATAAAGGTTCCCCATAAGTTGATAAATCTATCCATCCTATTTAGACTAAACCTCTTATGGTCATGCGCTTCCAGTATTGCATCTCTCATCAGTGCCTTTTTAAGCTGGCTAACATTTGGGGGTTTGTTGTTGATCCAGTTTTTAAAGATCAATGATCTTGTTTTCAAGATCACTATTTGTACAAATCTACTGTTCCCTCCCCAAAGTAGAGATTTGGTGAGGAATATTACATTTACAGCTGATATTGAGATCTTTGTTTTAAGAATACAAGTTAACCAAAATCCTACTCTTAACCATAGCTGTGACTGTTTGGGGCATTCATATATCATGTGAAGTAAATCCGGGTTGTATTTAGAACATTTTATACACTTATTCTCTATTTCCTTGTTCCATTTCTGAACTCTTTTGGTGGTTAGATAGTCTTGGTGCATAAGCCTAAAATGTGATTCTCTCATAGCCATTGATCTATCCAGTTTATAAATATTCCCCAGGCTGATTTGTATAGTTTTATCTTCCCTACAAATAGGTAGGTTGCCTTCCCATTTACTGTATAGTTCCTCTAACTGTCTTTGCTCAAGTGTAGATAGAAGTATTTCATAGATGGCTGATAATGATCTCAGCTTAATTTTAGGATGATCTAAGAGTGGATGTTTTTGAAAAAATGAATCCGGATCCTCTTGAATGACTGATTTTAAGTAATGTGTTGCTTGTATGAAGTGAAAACTATCTTTGCTTGGGATTTGGTATAATTCTTGAATTTCCTCAAATTCAAGAATTTGTTTAGTTCTCCAATTACAAAGATGTCCTAAGTTAATTAGGTTATGTTCCCTCCATCGCTGAAATTATTTATAGTTTAAGCCTGGTGGGAATTGAGTAATCCCTACTAAAGGTAACCATTTGGAGTTTATATATTTTTTTTTATTGATAACAATCTCATAGAGGCTCCCCAAGCCTTGAGAATATCTTTCAGCATAGGATGTTGGTATATTTCCTTCCCTCGTTCTTTATTAGATGCATACAGAACAAATTCTAGTGCGAGAGGTCTACACAGTCTTTCATCTAAAGAACATTTTGTATAATTATTAGAGTGGAAAATCCAATACTAACGGGAATCGAAATAAAGTGGCATAATTGTAAAATAATAAATTGGGTAGTGCTAAACCCCCTCTTAACTTAATCCTGGGTTTTCTTCCCTGTTAGGTGTTGTTTTCAGGGGGGGCAGTGTCAATCAGAACTAGGCCTCGGGCACACCATACCAACTGGAAATAAATATATTATTTGGTAAGGATATCCTTAGAACAGCACTTCAGACCATGCAGCAGTAAGACTAAAATCATTCTCCTTTATTGAAAGACTCACAACATGTCTTATAGGCGACAATTACAGCATATGGGGTTAACATGATGACACGTTATGACCGCATCATTTTACACAGTGTTTGTCAGGAAAAATACTAGCTAGAAACAATATTTCTATAGTCATAATAAGGAGTGCATCTCATAGCAAAGCAAGGCTTTTGAGCATCTTATAGAGATAGTACTTTCCAGGCGTTGTGCCAGGAACATCTGCAAGGCCACCTAGCTCTAACAAACTTATAACAAAACTGTATTTCCAACTACAAAATAAACCACTATAATAAATGTTATTCAGTACAAGATGGATGCCAAAGACAAGATGGCAGCCAAGAACAAGATGGCATTAATCATGCTAACAGTAATCCCTAACATACCACCCTTTTATTCTAACAGAATAACATGAAAAATAGAAAGGCGCAGAAAATTAGTAAAGCCTTTAACAACAGTATAAGCCTGATACTATGGTAACATGACTCTATGTGAGAATACTATAGAGAAATGTATTCACATGTAGTGGTATAATTTTATAGGCCAATAGGGCACAATTTGTCACTGCACATAGGTGCGGCTCCTCCAACACTCTCCGTCTACCTCCCAGAATCCTCAAACTACTAGTCTACCTGCACAAAGACCCAACCAGCCCCCCATCTACCCCCAAACAACGCTGCATCTTTTATTTCTCCACCTGTATTGCTAGCACCCCCCAATATGTCCAACAGTTCCTTGCTCAGTACATTCTCCACAGTAAAGCATGACATAAGAACAGCACAAATGTCTCTAGGTGGCCTCTGATCACTTTAAGAACAGTCTTTGTCCTCTTAGACTGCTCCACCTTCCTCAGACACTTTGCTTCAATACCATAGTCTCTCAGTATTAGGGGTGCTTATCCAGTGTTCTTCTGCAGGTAGATGCATGAAGTCCGATGGTTTGTTCATGGGGTAGACAAGGTAGCCAGTGGATCCCCATAGCAAGCAGACACTCGAGTCAGAAGGAGTCTAAGAAGGAAACAAAACAGCACAAGATGAGTACACACCCCGATACAATCACAATTATGTCCAAATAAAACTTCTTTCATCTTTTTGTAAGCAACACAATTCGTGTAGCTTAACTCATCCTATGTCATTTAAAACCAAGAAAACATTGTAGATATATAGTACAAACTAAATACATTAATACTTAATGAATACTAAGCAAGTGAAAACTGCTAGACTTCATCAAGAGGCTGAATGGCTATGCTAAAACTTATGCTAAGGCCTGCCCTGTAACAAAAATGAAAAATAAAACAGTCAATAAAAATATTTTCTTTAAAATGAATTTCTTTACACTTTCACTTGGAGTTACTAAAAATAAAAAACTAGTGTTGCTTTATTCTGCAAAGCTACTATCTGTAATGTTTATAATTCTCCAACTATGATCCTAATAGTCAACAATCTCGTCTGATATAAACACTGCTAGTTTACTAATTATTTTAGGCAACCTAAATTATCACACACTCCTGTATGAGGAAAGAATACCATCATAACATCATTTAAAACTACAAAATATTTAAAGGTAAACACATCTTTATGGTAAGATAATTCCTTTCATTGACAAAGATCTGGAATTACAACATTCAAATTGCAGATACCATACCAATTAATAAAAGGGAAAATAAACATTTGCTTTTATAACACAGCTCGAAAAAGAGCCATGGTAGGTAGAAAATATACCATCAATATAACTATAATGATGCTACTCCCTAAACAAATATTTCTCTGTATAATTAATATAAATTTCTAGCTGAGACGTGTCCTCACTATGTTCCATAGGGTGGAGGGTCTAAAATATAGTGGTTTATTCTGATATATTGCAGCATCTTCTTTAAACTATAAAGGTGCAAACATATTTTCTATACTCAGTGGGCCATTCAATAGGTTACAATACTGCAAGGTTTAGAGTTTTACTTATCTAGAGGGTTATTTTGTTTAAGTACATAAACTCCAATGTGCACTAATACAAATAAGGCATACTTTTCTGCAGACAAAACTATATGACTTCTTATAACTAATATGATCAACCAAAAATAACACAAATACAAGAGCATACAAAACAAGAAATATAAGAAAACAAGTTAAAACAATACTCCCCTAATTTAATTGGTTGACTCTGTAACAGCGTAACAGGTCCTCAATATCAACAGGCAAGGCACAGTCCAGAGAAGGATAGTCTTTATGTTTTAAAGTCCAGTTCTGGGGCTGGTACCAGCATGCAAAGCAAAGAATCGATCCAAAGATAGTTCAACAACTTTTACTGCAGTATGGTGGTTAAAACAAACTTGACAAAATGTCTTTTATCTTCATTTTTACTAACAGGTTTACTTGCATTCAATCTTCAATCTTTTGGAGAGTGCACTATAGAATTTTATCTGTACAGATTTGACCTAAATATGAAAAACTCAAAAATAATTCAGTTAGTGTCTTTAATCTCTGGATACCGCTTCATGATCTCATCCTGCAAATATAAATATTGTGTTAAGAACAAAATAGAAAAATAAAAACATTTTAGGTTCACTTTCTTACCTAAAATAATAATCACCCACA
Source organism: Bombina bombina (assembly GCF_027579735.1). Classification (NCBI taxonomy): domain Eukaryota; kingdom Metazoa; phylum Chordata; class Amphibia; order Anura; family Bombinatoridae; genus Bombina; species Bombina bombina. The sequence continues at coordinate 1,054,809,230 of NC_069500.1, read as the reverse complement.
TCACATAAAGATACTCAGCAATACTCATCAATACTTCCCCCTTGTGGGAACACAAAACTAAAAGACCATTCATGCACTCCACTCATGCATGTAGTATACTATTCTTAATAGCAGGCAAAATCAACTACACCTCAAAATTGCATTCATACAGCACGCTTTCAAAAGCAATCACGAAAGAGAAAAAAACATAACATTCCATTAGAAAACACTTAAAAACAATTGTCTATTCCACAAAACAAAACATTAACAGCCGGCACAAACTTTAAACACTGCAAATAACCTGAAATTCAACATATATACTTATACATTCACTGAAAAACAGCACTTGCAAAACACTACAAATAATTAAAATCCTATAACAACCATCTATACCCTGGTTCTGCAAATTCTACCATGCACAATACTATGAGATCATACTAATGATGCAATCACTGCAGATGATCAATAAACTCAAGTTGCATATTTACAAATAAAATCCTGAACCATACATTTACAAAGGAACACACAAACACCTAAGTACCCTATTGTGGGAAAGATCAGATAATAATGGTACAGCCACTGTTCAATATAGCCCCTGCCTGCATGCACAGTGCAAATCCACTGTTGAATAAATCATGTGTGGCACAAATAATTTGTGAAAAGCTCTGGAATCCAGTCTATACCTTTACATAACCAAGATTTTAATAAATACACAATTATTTGATTTAACTGTGTTTTATAATTTGATATTCACCATTTTGCAGCTCTCTAGCTAAATATAACAATAAATGATCTTTCTACAAAAGAATAATAATAATAATTTACACGAATAGATGAAAAGGACAGTTTGTCTAACAAAAAAAATTCCCCTTTAACTGTTTCTCAACGATCCACTGTCCTCACTTATAATAAAAATGTATACTGACGTCCATTAAATAGCCTAAACAAACACAGTCAGCATAAAAAAGAACACACACTCACAGTGGGGTGCAGGATTGTTAAAGGGATATTTTACCCAAATATTTAAAAAATATATCTGTAACTGAAACTGCTGACATAGTTAAATATACTAGTGTTAGGCTTACAGTAAACCTCATTTTCTCTCTCTGTAAATATTTCTTTAAAATCTCAGATTTTATATCAGTTTGCCTGTATCCCTTTAAATATTTAGTCTCACAGATTGCAACACCAAGATTGCATCAGTTCAGTTTGCGTTACAGAGAGAATTAAGTTACACTGCGTAAATGTCTGCTATCTAAACGGCAGATTAAAAAAAATATATACAAGGAAAGGGCTCCAAAAATCTATTTTGCAAACTGCTATATTTATGTTTTTTTCTGTAACTTATTAATAAAGTGTTATGGCTGCTCATGAACTCCTTTCACATGAGTAAACTGGTCCTTTAAGTAATAAAATGACAATTTTCCATTGCTCTGTCTAAGCCCTAAGCTCCGGTTTTACAGACAAATATAAGATAAGGAACACAATAAAATATGCTTATTATCTGAAATTCAACCCATAACAATAACTGTGTCTTGAAAGCACAAAAACCAGCTACTTCATATATATACAAATAAACTCGCAAATGCAATTTCTCCTATATTTTATACTATTCAGCTTGTAGCACAAGTCATTGAAACTACATTAATATAAAAACTATGTTACAGTGTACTGTCCCTTTAAGGACTAACCATTTATCATGTAAATTACATAAGTATACCCTAGCCATGATTAGGAACCTATTCTACTGCTTTACTGTATCATGACCTACATATTTAAATGAGAGTCATCACAGCATAAATAACACCCATTTATATTAAAACTTCTACTGAATTAAATTACTTGCAAAAGAAACGGACCCAAATACTTTTAGATAAATTTAATGATATACAGCCTATAACCTTATTTTATCTTTTCCACTAACTCCTTGCACAAATCTTGCAAACACAACATACTTGAATCAACCTTTTTTTTTTTCATTTACCAGAACATGACCTGAAAGTCACTCAATCATCCGCACATTCACAAATCCCTTAATTAGTTCACTTGCAAAAACAATATATGGATATGCCGCAACCGGTGGACAGTTTTTTATTTGCATACAACAAATATCACTTAAAACTAAAAAAAACGCTATTAAATAACACACATAATTAAGAAAAACGTCTGATTTCTCAACTAAGAAACTAGCCTAAATAATTACCATGCAAAAAGAAAAATGCACCAAGGTCATTTTTACAGCAATACACACATACGCGCTCATATCATCTCGCATACCAAAAATTCACTCCCTACATTTATTCTTACACAATTTCAACATACATCAAACTCTTAGTAACACAGAAAACACATTAACAGTCTCTTTCCTTCTCAGGAAAAAATATATTTCATAACATACCAAAGACATGTAAAAATACAATAAGATTAACTTTCCACCAAATTTAAAATGTATTTGAAAGTGTCCGAATCTGCAAGGAATGGCCATTTTCCCAACAGACTGAGACAAATTTCACACAGGATAATACATCCTCTTTCTCTTTTTTTTTTTTTTTTTACAGTAAATCTTTTACACGTCATACCAGACACAGCGAGAACTGACAGACCAACACTCATTACACATAAAATACACAAAATCTCCTTTCCATTACTGCAAACATGCATACAACAAAAGAAAGAGTTTTACAAATGGAGCTTCTGTAACAGTTTTTTTTTTCTCTTCGCTGACTCTACACAGCTGTGTTCACTGACAGTTTTATAATTCCCCTCCCTTTCTGGAGTGGATATCCCTCTGCCTGAAATGCTTCTGTTAACCCCTTTGTAGACATTAAAAATGCAATAACCTACATATTTTCTAAGCACAGTACAGCACAGCACAATCATATAGCAATAAAAGCAAGCAAGCACCAAATAGTAATTCAAGTCCAGTGATAGGTAACAAAAACTCTACTTCTAGGAATGTATATAGGGATAACGTCAACACAGGTGAGACTCAAACTCACCATAACAAAGCGATGCCAACTTGTCCGGGGGACTAAGAACCAACTTTTATCTCTTTGCGCGCTTCTCCAGACAGGACTGCAATACCTGTCTAAACTAGCACAGGACTATAAAAGCTGTCTAGAGGGATTATCACAAGTGCCGGCAGGTCAAAAACCTCCGTACAACCTTGCACTTTCTTTACTGCAGGAACACCTTAACCCTTTATCATATATAACCAACACCTATTACCAAAATAAATTACACCAGAAACTGTTAGGTGTTGTTTTCAGGAGGGGAGTGTCAGTCAGGACTAGGCCTCGGGCACACCGTACCAACTGGAAATGAATATATTATTTGATAAGGATATCCTTAGAACAGCACTTCAGACCACGCAGCAGTAAGTCTAAAACCATTCTCCTTTATTGAAAGACACACAACATGTCTTATAGGTGACAATTACAGCATATGGGTTAACATGATGACACGTTATGACCGCGTCATTTTACACAGTGTTTGTCAGGAAAAATACTAGCTAGAAACAATATTTCTATAGTCATTATAAGGAGTGCATCTCGTAGCAAAGCAAGGTTATTTGAGCATCTTATAGAGATAGTACTTTCCAGGCGTTGTGCCAGGAACATCTGCAAGGCCACCTAGCTCTAACAAACTAATAACAAAACTGTATTTCCCACTACAGAATAAACCACTATAATAAATGTTATTCAGTACAAGATGGATGCCAAAGACAAGATGGAAGCCAAGAACAAGATGGCGCTAGTCATGCTAGCAATAATCCCTAACATTCCCTGTCAGATGTATTGCCGTAGAGCTTTTGTGAAGTTTTTAAGGTCTTAATGTTTAATTAGTAAAGGAAACATAATTAAAGTCTATAATCTTATAGTCTTAATGTTTAATTAGTAAAGGAAACATAATTAAAGTCTATAATATCTTCGAAAGAATAAACATCTTATAGGCTGCCACTCTACCTGAAAGAGAAAGTGGAAAGCTAGACCAGCTTTTTAAGTTATCAATACATTTGTTTAAGGTGTTTACTATGTTGTCTTTATACCAACTTTCTGGAGAAGAGGATAGGTATATACCTAGATATTTTAAAGTTCCTGTTTCTGAAAATTGATGAGCTACTTTAAATTTAGACTTCTTTAGCCACAATATACTTGATTTAGAGAAATTGATTTTATACCCTGAGACTTTCACATATAGCTCTAACTGGGTGATCACCTCCTTGATCTGAGTGTTTGGCATTAATACGCATAATAGGAGGTCATCTGCAAATATGGATATCTGGAGATCAGCAGATTATTTCACTTGTGCACTGGTTCAGCTATAATGAAAACCTGTATGGTTGAGGGTACTTGAGGAACAATGGCTTAAGACACAGGCACACTCCTGAGCTCACATATGATTACTCTTTAACAAAGGATACCAAGAGAACAAATCAAAATTGATAACACTAGATATTAATGTATATCAGGGATAGTATAGATCCTTAGAGGTTTAATGTATTATTTAATTATTTATCTGTGAGTCAGATGTACTGCTTACAGTATTTATTTAAGCAATGCACAGAAGTATTATTTATTTATTAATAAATTAGATATTTATTTACATATTTGTTCAAAGCTCATCTGTATATTTTCATACAATCTATAATATATCTGATATCACTTGTATTTGTACATAATATTCTGAGTTTTAGACTATGCAGCTCAGATGTCTTATTTTAGACATGAGAATTATGCAGTCTCAATATGTATTTCTTATACAAATATTGCATTGTATGGTTTATTAAAAACAGAAAGCTCTTCTTGGTTTATTATTCATCTAGCATTCCTCTAGTATTGCTTTTGTCATACTCTTATTATATACCTTTTATGCATGTGAAGGTTTTAAGATATTTATGAACACAGAAAGAATAGTCTTAAAACACCCCTTTTAAGAATACTCATACAGGAATCCCTTATAGGGGTTCAGTTTGGCTATGACATTAGGCGCCAGACTTCCGGCACTGAGCACGTCCGGTAGTGACGTGTGTCAAGCTCACTCTGCATGAGGACGCTGAGTCTGCTATCGAATGCTAACGCCGCCCGCACACAGCCACCTATTCTGATCTGCAGGTAGCAGGGTTTTTCCGGGGACAACAGGAGGCAGCGGGAGTGACCGCAAGTTATCGGCAACAATCTACAAAACTGCCTAAAGCTTTTGGCACTGTCTGCACCTGTTGCAAGTGGCAGTTCCATCTACTCGGTAGATGCACTGATTCCTTAGTCACGGAGGCACGCAATGGGCGGTAAGTTCCTGTTTTACGTCTGTGCGGAAAAAGTACCCAGACAGAGGCGCCACTACCGAGATGCCTGGCTACGCAACAATATGTGAAGCCACTCCAATGGGGCACACACGGCAGTGGGGAACCATGGCGGATGGCTACTAGGTCTGGAAAACTGGAACACTGAGCAGTTCCAGTCGGTGGCCATACTTGGAGCCTGTCATCTGAGGTGCCCTGCAGAATTGGAGTATCTGACACCGACACCTGGACTAGCAGCTCTGGTTGTTCCATGGTAGGAAGGAGCCAATCTAGGTCTATCCTACTAGAAGTCTACCGGTAATATCCAGAGTATAGTAGAGCTTTTTTGGGATCCACTTCATTGATCCATGCTGGAAGTCTATTCTTAGGAGACAGAAGTGTCTAGTTGTCCAGACAAACTCACAACACTACAGAACATTTAGTGTGGTAGGTAAGCCTCTGACATAAGGGACTATGTTGAAACGTAAGTACTCTTATAGCTGCTTGCCTTTCTTCTTCATTACTATATTCCAAGAGAATTTTAAAGCATTTCCCTGCCTCAACAGAAGCGTTTGGTTGCCACATAGCCTCAGAAGTTGAGGTTAGATTGTATACATTTGACAAAGATAAGAAACAAACAGATCAAAGAGTTAAGAAATTACAGGAGAGAATGGATGATATAGAAGACAGAGCACGCAGGAACTATATTAGGATTATAGGTCTCCCTGAAACATCCAAATTTGGTGATCTAGTAAGAATTGTTTCAGAAAAACTTCCTGCTCTTCTTTATATGTCTAGGGAGAGTCCCAAGATTTTGATAGAAAGAGCACATAGAATTGGCCCAATAAGAACTAGAGCCTATGCATCTATAATTAAAAGACCAGTCATTGTGAAATTTCTTAATTTTCAGGATAAAAGAGAGGTCCTGCATTATTATAGAAAAAAAAATTTGGTAAAGATAGGTGACAAACAAATACTTATTTTTCAAGATTTTTTCTTAGAAACATCAAATCAAAGGAAAGATATGGCCCCTATTTGTTCAAGTCTAATTAAGAAAGGCCTCAGTCCTTATTTAGTGTATCCTGCAAAAATTACAAAGTACAAAAAGTACAGAGAGATGATGGCTGGCAGTTCCTTAATAACCATGCAGAAGCCAATGAATTTTTAAGCTTAAATCAATGAGAGTAATTCTGGTGATGTTGAGAGAATGTTCCTATCCATCCATGCATATAATAAAATATGCTGTAGGTGGTGCAAATTGTGTCATTTATACAGTTGTAGATGCATTGATGAGGTGATAGCTACCCCTTGCACTAAAAGGAAAAAGGGTGTTGCGCTTTTATTTAATAAAAAAACTTAAATTTAAGATCATAAATCAAGAATTATATTCTGAGGAGAGATTAGTTATAGTACAGACAGAAATAAATGGGAAACACTTCATTTTATGCAATGTATATGGCCCAAATAATGGTGATAGGAAGTTTTGGAATAGGCTACAGAGGAAATTGCTCGATTATACGTCCCATAATCTGATTATAGCAGGGGATTTTAATTTAATTTCTCAGTTACCCCTTAACAGATTTCGGCTAGGGAGTAAAGTTATTAGCCCTTAAACGCAATATATTAATTTTAAAGAATTTTAGGAATACTCCCAATTTAAAGGATATATGGAGAATTCAAAACCCGGACGTAAAAGGGTTTACCTGTGAGTCTAAAACTCATAAGATGTTCTCTTGTATTGATTTATTTTTAGTTAATGAGCTATTACTTGGTCAAGGTTTAGATTCTGAGATTTCCCCTAAAACCATCTTGGATCATGCACCAATTAGACTGAGTATTCCACTTAATGGCTCCCCATACAAAGGAGCTACATTCTTTTTTCCTAAATATCTCTTCCCCAACATTAATTTTAAAAATTGCTTAAAGAATAAATGGAAATAATATGAATCTCTCAACAGAGGCTCAGTAGAAAGTAACCAGACATTCTGGGAGGCATCTAAAGCAGTGATTAGAGGGGAAATGAAAGCATACATCTGCAAATTAAAAAACAAAAACTCTGCTAGGGAAATTCAGTTATCTAATCTGCTTCTTAATTAATATAATCAATATTTAGAAAACTATGCAAAGTATTCTTAGACAAGAGGCCAAGCTGTATAGATATGGGGGCAAAACTGGTAAGATATTAGCTAATATGGTAAAGCAAGTGCATGGAGCCAATATTATAGAGGCTATCAAGAGTAAAGAGGGAAGGTTAACATTTAGCATGCACATTAAGGAAGCATTTTACAATTATTTTAAAGACATATATAAATCAAGGGAAATACAAGAAGGGTATAAAAAAAATTTGGGGAAAATGTGTAACTTACCACAGGTATCTACTAATGGAATTAGCTCACCTAAAAAGACCTATATCCTTAGAAGAGATTCAGAAGGCTATAAAAGCCTCAGCATTAAATAAAGCCTTAGGCCCCAATCAGTTGCCGTCAGAATATTATAAGATTTTGGTAGATGAGATTACACCCCATATCCAAAAAGTATTCAATGAGTTTTACATTAATGGTATAGAGATGTCAAAAAGTTTCACTTTCTCACTCATTACTTTAATCCTGAAGAAAGATAGGGACCCAGAGAATATTGGTTCCACCAGTTAATATGCATTATGTAGATTATCATCTAACAGCTATAAAAGAGTAGACTTTATCAAATCTAATGTATTTGGCATTAAAACTTTATTTGAGGGCTTGTTTTTTTTTAAATCTTTATTTAGTACTGACAATGTGTACAACACACACAAAAAAGAAAAAAATGTAAAGGGATAAGTACATCAATTAGATGCCACGCAGGGTGCATAGAAAAGAAAAAAGCATAGGAGTATACATCATATTCATTTTCATTTAACCTGCAATCAGTATCATTGTAGGAGTTTTATATTTTAACTAATGAAAAAAGAAAAAAAATACAAAACAAAGAAAATACCACATTGTGGGATAATAATTTACAATGCAAGAAAACATTTTCTATTAGTAACAGTTACCTTATTATTATTTAGAGTATACAAATGCCTATAAGACTGACCAACAAAATGCGGTAGTGACATAAGGCAAAACAAGACAGACAAACAGGTCAAACCAAAATAATACAAAACAAAACAAGACAAGACAAGATAAAAAAAAAATAAAAAAATTTGAGGGCTTGTTGACTGTTGTATTTTATTTTATTATTGCAATATTTAAGGAATTCATTTACTAGTCTTAAAGCCAATTTAGGGAAGAAATTGGTAGGTCTGTGACCTAAAATGGTATTTTAAAAAAATCTGCATCTGACAAAGTTAAAATTCAGTTTATTTGCATCATATAAAAGTTCAACATTTCCTAGCTGACAGAATCATAACAGATGGGCCATTTTGAATTCTCTATTCACAGATGCGTTCTTTACTCCCAATTGAAAACAATACAACTCTATATAGAATGAATAGACCAGTTCTATTTATCTGTGTTACTTCTTTTATGTGCGTTTGCCTATTGTTATGCATTACACATCCATTTGTCTCTGTCTTTACTAGTTATAAGCAGGTATTTAAATGTGCATTATTGAGTTATATTTAATTTTCTTCTCATCTAAATGTTGTTGTTTTTTTTACTCTAATCAGACATTTGTCAAAACATGGCTTGAGTGAATTAGTTTTATAAGAGGTATTTGTTCTTGAAATGTTGCTGTCTTGTGCCAGCACGTTTTCCTAAAGTCCCTGTGCTACTAACATTTTTAGCATTTTATCTTATTTTTCTAAAATGAACTTGCCCCAATATTTGTTTGTAAAATTTAAAATACACACACATCCAAATGGCAATCACAAATCAACAGTGTTAAAGAAATTACACAGAGGTAGATAGAGATAGATAGATGATAGATAGATAGATAGATAGATAGATACAGACAGACATATAGATAGATAGATAGATAGATAGATAGATAGATATTATATATATATATATATATATATATATATATATATATATATATATATATATATATATATATATATAGATGCTAGAAAGAGAAATCTATCTATCTATCTGAATTTATTAAATTTATTAATCTATTAATTTATTAGATGTATTAATCTATTTATTAATCTATAAATTTAATAGATTTATTAATCTATTAATTAGATAGATAGATAAATAGATAGATGGAAAAGAGGTAGATGGAAGGAAAGATACATAGACAGATAGATTGATGACAGACAGATTTTCTACTGGAATTTATTTAGATGATAGATATATAGATAGATATATATAGATAGATAGATAGATAGATAGATAGATGATAAACAGACAGACGGATAGACAGATAGAGACATAGACAGATTTTCTTTTGGAATTTATTTAGATGATAGACAGATATATAGATAGACAGTCAGATAGATGATAGATGGATAGATTATCTAAGTGCAGTTAACTAAATGTCAGTTCTAGACTATAGCCAAAAGTTTAAATTTAAATTAGTTAATAATGTAAGGGATTAAAATGTATATACCAATATAAAAAATAAAAGCCATGACAGACACAAAAACTAGACTAAGTCCCTCATATATCAAACCATCAACAATTAAAATGTAAATGCTAAATGATCATACTGTCATTACCATAGAAAGTAACCTAACATTTGGGTTCCCATATGGACACAAGAGAATCCTTTGGGAGATTTGAGCTGAAGCTATTTTTCAGCTATCTTATTTTCAGGGTATAGCTTAAAAGCATAGAAAACAAAAGGGTGCCACTCTCTACTCAAGAAAACAAAACAGTATTGAGCAAATATGAAGCACCCATGCCACTTTATCCATACTATCTGCTTATTCTGATGACCAGTGAGTTAATAGTTGAGCATTAATGTGTTAATGTATTAATTTACTTATAATATTTAGTTCAGACAATTGAGGGGACAGGAATGGGAAAATCAGCAATGAACTCTAGTGGCATTAAAGAGAAGAAAAAATAGTGTACCAAGGGGGTGCCAATAAAAATACTACTTAACATAATCAAAAGGTTCTCAGTAATCCAAGTGTATTTGTGTTGCTTCTCAACCCATGACAAGAACCAATGCCCCAGAATTAATTCCACTAAAAAAAATTATTGTCATCATTATTATAATTTATTTGAATAGTGCCATAAAATTCTATAGCACTAGATAAAGTAAATGTCTAACTTCATAAAATAACGGTTGAATGCAAGTTAAAAATATAATAATATTCAAACAATTTGTCTGGTTTGCATTAATAATACCTTTATCTGATCACTCATTGTTACGTTCACCTTGATGCAAACTTTGTTTTTTTACATTTGTTAGACTGGGCTATTCAGAAGAAGCAAACAGTGGCAAGCCTTTTGTTTTCTCATAAGTTGAACGTGTTTAGGGTTTTATAAATGGTCCTCTAAATATCAGGATAACAGTGTGACAAGTGTAATTTTTTTGAGGTGCGGTTGTTAGACCTGACAGATATATTTAAATATAATTATGTAATTCATAGGGCAAATTAAAGCCTATAGCATGCTTAGACAATTATAATGTGGGCCAACACTGTCTAGATAATTAATGCATTATTTTAAATTGATAGCAGTACTTACTTAAGCAATTAACCAATTATGGTCTTGCATCCCATTTAACAATAGTTATATAATTACATGTATGTTTCCTATGCTTTTAAACATAAAATGATCACCTAAATACTATTTAGTATTAAATATTTTATAAGCTTATTAAAAAAAATGAAATTATATATATATATATATATATATATATACACACACACACACATATATATACATATATCATATGTTTCCTGTTTGTTATTAAGCTCTCAAAAATGTAACATTTCTATTTATTTATTTCATTTTGTTATTTTTATTACTTTTTTTAAAAAGTGCTAATGAGGTCAATAGATATGCAAACAATAATAACACTGGAAAGCTGACTTAAAATATTTTAAAACTGTGTAATAGTATGTGCTCTATATTTATTCAGATGTGAAGATAATAAGCCATATTTATGAATGCAGAAATTCAGGTCACAAAAACTTGCTTTTGTGTCAGCACTTAAGTGGGCTCCTCGTTCACTAGATGCTCTGCCTGACGTGGTGGTTCTGTGAGCAATTTGAACCATTTACTATGAACTCTTAATGGTTGGACAATCCTTTGTGGACTGTGACAGAGTATAAACTAAATTATAACTTTTCAACAATAACCATAATAAACCTCAGTGGAGGCCATCAGAATTGCTGATCTTGACAGTTAAAGGGACAGTCAAATCCATAAAAAAACGTTCATGTTTCAAATATGGCATGTCATTTTAAACAACTTTCCAATCTACTTTTATCACCAATTTTGCTTTGTTCTCTTGGCATTATTAGCTGAAATCTAAACCTAGAAAGTCTCAAATGATAATGTCTAAGCCCTTCAAGGCTGCCTCTTATCACATTCTTTTTTATTTGCTTTTCACAACAGGGGAGAGTCAGTTCATGTAAACCATATAGATAACATTGTGATTACGCCCGTGGCTTGTGGCAGACACTGCACTAATTGGCTAAAATGAAGGTCAATAGATAATTAATACGATGTCATCTGATCAGGGGGCTGTCAGAAGATGCTTAAATACAAGTTAATCACAGAGGTAAAAAGTATATTAATATAACAGTGTTAGTTATGCAAAACTGGGGAATGGGTAATAAAGGGATTATCTATCTTTTAAAGCAACAACAATTCTGGTGTTGACTGTCCCTTTAATAACATAGAAATTGCAAAAATAATTACTGCTACATCTAAATGATTTATTAATCTTAGAATATAACTGTTTCCAAAAAGAAGACTCCCAAAAAAATCTCTTGGACTCATTATTATTAAAGTGACAGTATACACTAATTTTCATATAACTGCATGTAATAGACACTATTATAAAGAAGTATATGCACAGATACTGATATAAACAGCCAATATAAAAACTTTTAAAAACTTAGAAGTTCCCAGTTTAGAACTGTTGATGAGGTTTGGCTGGGACACCGAGTGAAAGGGGCTGTGAAAACAAGAACTGCAAACACAGCCCCATCCCCCCTTCCCTGCATATGAAAAGACATATAACATAAACAGGAGCCAGAAGGAGTATGTAAACACGTGTATACATCTGACACTGTGGGGCTTGGTTAGGAGTCTGAAAATTAGCACAATGTTATTAAAAAATAATCCAAACTATAAATTTTTACAAAAGCACTACCAGATGGGCTATATAAATGGATAATCTACAAAACATTTATGCAAAGAAAAATCTAGTGTCAAATGTCCCTTTAACAGTCCCTAACCTGGTAGAGACCCTTCATAATGTAAAAAATATTCCCAATTTGATTGATCAATGGAAATTTTAAAAACTATGCAACAAGTTTGGCAAATAGATTGCCTCTTTTGCTACCTAAATTAGAGTTTCATGATTCATATAAAGTACAACCCTGATTCCAAAAAAGTTGGGACAGTATGGAAAATGCAAAAAAACAAACAAAAAGAGTCCTTTGAAAATTTAATTCACCCTGTACTATATTGAAAATACTTTATTAACACATTATTTAATGTTTTACTTTGTGAATTATTACTTTGTAAATGTTAATAATGTGTTTTAAATATAGCACAGGGTGAATTGAATTTTCAAATGACAATCGGCTAGATTACGAGTTTTTAGTTTTGAGCTGTGCGGTGCTAATGAGCAGTTTTCTCTCACCACTCACTTACCTGAAGCGCTTGTATTACGGGTTTTTACAAACCCGTCGTTAAAAGACAAGAAGTGAGCGTTGAGCAAAATTTTGCTCATTACCACACTCCAATACCAGCGCTGCTTAAGTCAGCGGTGAGCTGGTCGTACGTGCTCGTGCACGATTTCCCCTTAGGAATCAATGGGGAGAGCTGGGTGAGAAAAAGTCTAACACCTGCAAAAAAGCAGAGTAAAACTCACTAACGCAGCCCCATTGAATCCTATAGGGAAACACATTTTATGTTTACACCTAACACCCTAACATGAACCCCGAGTCTAAACACCCCTAATCTTACACTTATTAACTCCTAATCTGCTGCTCCCGACATCGCCGACACCTACATTATAATTATTAACCCCTTATCTGCCGCTCTGGACACCGCCGCCACCTACATTATACTTATGAACCCCTAATCTGCTGCCCCCAACATCGCCAACACCTACATTATATTTATTAACCCCTAATCTGCCGCCCCCAATGTCACCACCACCTACCTACACTTATTAACCAAATCTGCAGCCCCCAACGTTGCCGCCACTATAATAAACATATTAACCCCTAAACCACCGCACTCCCGCCTTGCAAACAGTTAAATATTATTAAACCCCTAATCTGCCATCCCTAACATCGACACCACCTACATACATTTATTAACCCCTAATCTGTCGCCCCCAACGTTGCCGCCACTATTCTAAATGTATTAACCCTTAAACCTAAGTCTAACCCTAACACCCCCTAACTTAATTATAATTTAAATAAATCTAAATAAAATTACTATAATTACCTAAATTATTCCTATTTAAAACTAAATACTTACCTATAAAATAAACCCTAACGCCTAGATTTAGAGTTCTGCGTTAGCCGTCAAGACCAGCGTTAAGGGGTCCTAACGCTGCTTTTTACCGCCCGCTGGTATTTAGAGTCTGTCAGGAAAGGATCTAACGCTCACTTTCCATACCGCAGTTCCCCTTAGGCCAATTGCGTATCCTATCTTTTCAATGGGATCATCCTAACGCCAGTATTTAGAGTCTTGGCTGAATTGAGCGTTAGATCTCTAACGACAAAACTCCAGCCGCAGAAAAAAGTCAGGAGTTAAGAGCTTTATGGGCTAACGCTGGTTTATAAAGCTCTTAACTACTGTGCTCTAAAGTACACTAACACCCATAAACTACCTATGTACCCCTAAACCAAGGCCCCCCACATCGCCGCCACTCTAATATATTTTTTTAACCCCTAATCTGCCGACCGCACTCCGCCGCCACATACATTATCCCTATGTACCCCTAATCTGCTGCCCCTAACATCGCAGACACCTACATAATATTTATTAACCCCTAATCTGCCCCCCCCAATGTCGCTGCTACCTAAATACACTTATTAACCCCTAATCTGCCGACCGGACATCGTCGCCACTATAATAAATGTATTAACCCCTAAACCGCCGCACTCCCGCCTCAAAAACCCTATAATAATTAGTATTAACCCCTAATCTGCCCTCCCTAACATCTGCGACACCTAACTTCAAGTATTAACCCCTAATCTGCCGACCGGACCTCGCCGCTACTCTAATAAATGTAATAACCCCTAAAGCTAAGTCTAACCCTACCACTAACACCCCCCTAAGTTAAATATAATTTTTATCTAACGAAATAAATTAAATCTTATTAACTAAAGTCTTCCTATTTAAAGCTAAATACTTACCTCTAAAATAAATCCTAATATAGCTACAATATAACAAATAATTATATTGTAGCTATTTTAGGATTTATATTTATTTTACAGGCAACTTTGTATTTATTTTAACTAGGTACAATAGCTATTAAATAGTTATTTACTATTTAATAGCTACCTAGTTAAAATAATAACAAAATTACCTGTAAAATAAATCCTAACCTAAGTTACAATTAAACCTAATACTACACTATCAATAAATAAATTAACTAAACTACCTACAATTACCTACAATTAAATCAACTAAACTAAATTACAAAAACAAACAAACACTAAATTACAAAAAATAAAAAAAGATTACAAGAATTTTAAACTAATTACACCTATTCTAAGCCCCCCCCCAAAAAATAACAAAGCCCCCCAAAATGAAAAAATGCCCTACCCTATTCTAAAATAAAAAGTTAACAGCTTTATTACCTTACCAGCCCTTAAAAGGTCTTTTTGCGGGGCATACCCCAAAGAAATCAGCTCTTTTGCCTGTAAAAAAAAACATACCAGCGAGGTCCGGTCGGCAGATTAGGGGTTAATAAGTGTAGGTAAGGTAGCGGCGACGTTGGGGGGGGCAAATTAGGGGTTAATAAATATTATGTAGGTGTCGGCGATGTTAGGGGCAGCAGATTAGGGGTACATAGGGATAATGTAGGTTGCGGCGGTGTCCGGAGCGGAAGATTAGGGGTTAATAATAAAATGGGGGCGGCATATTAGGGGTTAATAAGTGTAAGATTAGGGGTGTTTAGACTCGTGGTTCATGTTAGGGTGTTAGGTACAGACTTAGGAAGTGTTTCCCCATAGGAAACAATGGGGCTGTGTTAGGAGCTGAACGCTGCTTTTTTGCAGGTGTTAGGTTTTTTTGCAGCTCAAACTGCCCCATTGTTTCCTATGGGGGAATCGTGCACAAGCACGTTTTTCCAGCTTATCGCTACCGTAAGCAACGCTGGTATTTAGAGTTGAAGTGGCGATAAATATGCCTCTACGCTCCCTTTTTGGAGCCTAACGCAGCCCTTAAGAGAACTCTAAATACCAGCGTTATTTATAAGGTGCGAAGGGTAAAAAACACGCGTAGCTAACGCACCCCTTTGGCCGCAAAACTCTAAATTTAGCCGCATGATAGCTACAATATAACTAATAGATATTTTTTATCTAGCTTAGGTTTTATTTTTATTTTACAGGCAAGTTTGAATTTATTTTAACTAGGTAGAATATTTATTAAATAGTTATTAACTATTTAATAACTACCTAGCTAAAATAAATACAAACTTACCTGTAAAATAAAATCTAACCTAAGTTACACTAACACCTAACACTACACTATAATTAAATAAATTAAATAAATTAACAACAATTAAATTAAATTAGCTAAAGTACAAAAAAACAAAACACTAAATTACAGAAAATAATAAACAAATTACAAGATATTTAAACTAATTACACCTAATCTAATAGCCCTATCAAAATAAAAAAAGCCCCCCCAAAATAAAAAAAACTCATAGCCTAAACTAAACTATCAATAGCCCTTAAAAGGGCCTTTTGCGGGGCATTGCCCCAAAGTAATCAGCTCTTTTACCTGTAAATAAATATACAAACAACCCCCCCAACAGTAAAACCCACCACCCACACAACCAACCCCCCAAATTAAATACTATCTAAAAAAACTAAGCTCCCCATTGCCCTGAAAAGGGCATTTGGATGGGCATTACCCTTAAAAGGGCAGTTTTGCAAGGGCTCTTTTGCAAGTCCAAACCCTAACCTAAAAAAAAAAACCCTCCCAATACACCCTAAAAAAAACCTAACCCTCTGAAGATCGACTTACCGGGAGAAGTCTTCATCCAAGCCGGGCCGAAGTCCTCAACGAATGTCATGAACTTGTTACTATTCCTTTAATTCTGAACCATCACATGACCAGACTACCTACTTAAGCAGCTATACCCCAATTCACCTGTGCTAGGTAATTTGATGTCATGGAGATTTTTCTCTCAAGCTCTAAAGAATTCTATTGCTACTAGATTGTTTAACTTGTGCCTTTCTCTTACTCTCCTTGTCAATCCTACGATATTCAGGATCTGCACTTACTAGTGCTCCTCCGGTCGAACTAACAACTCCGAAGTATGAATCTCATCGCATCGTGTGACGTCCCAACAGGCCGAAGCCTCAGCGTTACTACAGCTGATCTCACAGCACAGACACGTTCAGTTCAAAGCAGACGTACAGACTAGCTTCGGAACCTAATAACCTGAATCCTATGCATTCAACTAACATCCGGATTATCACAACTAACACGGTACCGTAAAATCCTATCTCATTTGAATTTGTGTTCAGTAACATAGTTGTAGCGTGTTTACCACTGACCTTATCCTGAGACTGTGTATTCCGAACGTAATCCTCTGAAGTGTGCTGGATTGTTGTTGTCCGCTAGTTATATCTTCTAACACTGCTTCTGACATTTTAACTATGACAAGTGCATTATATATATATTACAAGGATATGTGCTGACAGATTGCTATTTCTACCAAATCCGATTCAGACACTCATGCTACAATAAGTGCTATATTTATTCCAAATATAGTTCATGCTTTACTGGCACTGACTATTAACCTTTGGTTATTCGTGGGTCTATATACTCTGCGCTGTAAGGGTATATGCTCTTGGATCTATGGGAGTTTCCTCTAAGCTTTCAAAACAATTGTTATTCTAGTCAGGGGGGGGGGGGGAGAAACAGGAGTGCTAATAGCTAATACCCAATAATGAGAGAAAGGAAACTTTTTAACACCAAATACTTCTAAAATAGTTTATTTGTACAAAAAGTGAATTGAACAATTTAAGCAAAATGGTATTGGTATGTACTATCGTATATGTATTAGTATATTAAGATATTGAAATATTAAAAAGTAGTGCCTTTATGTATATTAAACGGTTCAAAATAACTCTATATAAGAGTCAGATTTTACAAATAGTATTGTTTCTTTTAGCGGAGCGGATAAAAATTCATGAGCAATTCTCTAAACCATCTAAACAATTCTAAAGATGAAATATATAAACATGTACAATATAATCTTTTAGTTTGGCCAACCTTAACTATTTTGCTCTCACAATTGTCTAAAAAGTAACCTTATATAAATATTACTCTACTATAAAACGGACCCTGTTAGGTGGTTCACAACTTGGGACTCGCTTCCATTGAGTCGTTAAAAATGGAGCCGTAAGCTACCGAAGCGGCCGACAGCTAAAAGTAATTTACGGCTCCATTTTAGCACCAGGTTTCCATTGAAATATTTTGCGGATAGCGTGCAGTCGCTCTTTTCGTGAAGCTGTAAGTTAACGTTAGTTGCTAAGGTAACCCGACCTTACGCTATAGAATTTACGTTTAACGTCCGTGCTCCTTACCGGTGATCACCTCTCAAGAAAAATAAAGAAACACATCCATATTTTTAATAATCAAATACTATTTTCTAATATAATTATATTTACCACTTCATAAATATAAGTACGGTAATATTTATTGCCGCCCTAGGCATAGGTCTAGTTTGCATTCTGTAGATATGTTCTTGCATATATTATAATATTTAATTATATTCTGATATTTCTATTAGAATATAAGTTCAACTATTTCTATACATGAGACAACAATAAATATTACTTATAACAATTTATTTCTACATTAAAACACTTGCATTTTTAGCAAGTTTTATAATTTCAATAGAAAATAGGTCTCAAAAAGCACAATTTTCCTCTTTTACACCTAGTTGAGCTGGGTGTAATATTTCTCAATGTATCGACAGCCTCCGACAGTGTATTAACGGTTTGCGCTTTCATTGGAAACCTGGTATAATTTATAGATTAACGGCTTCTATTACTTTCTATGGGAAGCAAAGATCTTTTCGGCAGCTGAAGTCCGGCTGCCGATATTGAGGTATAACGCGCCATTGGAAACAGTCGATAAACGATATTGCTTCCGACAGCATATTTATTGGTTTGCGAGTGCACGCAAACTGAATTACGACTCAATGGAAGCGAGGCCTTAGTGTCAAAATGATAAAACTGGTATTTCACACATATGAAGGTAACAACTCTGTATCTGTTACAATAATACCAGCTGTGTGGCTGAAATGTTTTAATCAGGCAGTTTATCTTTAGTGCGATCTGACCTTATTCGGCAGTAATTTTGGTGTCTCTGTTTGCATAACAAGTGCACTTGTTTAAATGAATCAATCTCTAACCTTTATCTTCTTCCTTCTGAATTCGATCCTTCCGTTGACTGTTCTGTTTAGTCTTCAGACATATGTTTTCGGTCCCTTTACTTCCTCTGTTTTTGTCGGCTCTGCATCTGTCTGCAGCCCGCAAGGGTATATGCCAGTTCTGGAGCAGTCACTATCCTTAGCGTTTAATCAGCAGTTAGCCCCAATTTCGCGCCTTCTCCTTAAGACTCAATGTGATAGGCTGTCTTTTGGGGGTAAGTACCTGCTGTTTACGCTGTTCAGCTCTACGGAAATACTGAGCAAAAATGTGATTGTCAAGTGAGCAGTTCTGCATCGCGTTTCAGCTGAGCATTTCAGCCTTTCTCAAGCATTGGAACAGCCAATAGAATGCAAGCTCAATCCTATTGGCTGATTGCATCAGCCAATAGGATTTTTTCTACCTTAATTCCGATTGGCTGATAGAATTCTATCAGCCAATCGGAATCTAAGGGACGCCATCTTGGATGATGTCACTTAAAGGTACCTTCATTCGTCTTTAGTCGTCGGATGAAGAGTATGCTCCGCGTCAGATGTCTTGAAGATGGACCCGCTCCGCGTCAGATGGATAAAGATAGAAGATGCCATCTGGATGAAGACTTCTGCCCGTCTGGAGGACAACTTCGCCCTGCTTGGATGAAGACTTCTCCCGGCTTCGTTGAGGACTTCGGCCCGGCTTGGATGAAGACTTCTCCCGGCTTCGTTGAGGACTTCAGCCCGGCTTGGATGAAGACTTCTCCCGGTAAGTCGATCTTCAGGGGGGTTAGTGTTAGGTTTTTTTAAGGGTGTATTGGGTGGGTTTTATTTTTAGGTTAGGGCTTGCAAAAGAGCTAACTGCCCTTTTAAGGGCAATGCCCATCCAAATGCCCTTTTCAGGGCAATGTGGAGCTTAGGTTTTTTTAGATAGTATTTTATTTGGGGGGTTGGTTGTGTGGGTGGTGGTGGGTTTAACTGTTGGGGGGTTGTTTGTATTTTTTTTTACAGGTAAAAGAGTTGATTACTTTGGGGCAATGCCCCACAAAAGGCCCTTTTAAGTTTAGTTTAGGCTAGGGTTTTTTGTTTTATTTTGGGGGGGCTTTTTAATTTTGATAGGGCTATTAGATTAGGTGTAATTAGTATAAATAACTTGTAATTTGTTTATTATTTTCTGTAATTTAGTGTTTGTTTTTTTTGTACTTTATAGCTAATTTAATTTAATTGATTTAATTGTTGTTAATTTAGTTAATTTATTTAATTATAGTGTAGTGTTAGGTGTTAGTGTAACTTAGGTTAGGTTTTATTTTACAGGTAAGTTTGTATTTATTTTAGCTAGGTATTTATTAAATAGTTAATAACTATTTAATAACTATTCTACCTAGTTACAATAAATATAAACTTCCCTGTAAAATAAAAATAAACCCTAAGCTAGCTACAATGTAACTATTAGTTATATTGTAGCTATCTTAGGGTTTATTTTATAGGTAAGTATTTAGTTTTAAATAGGAATAATGTAGTTAATGATAGTAATTTTCTTTAGATTTATTTAAATTATATTTAAGTTAGGGGGTGTTAGGGCTAGACTTAGATTTATGGGTTAATAACTTTAATATAGTGGGGCGGCAGATTAGGAGTTAATAAGTGTAGGTAGGTTGCAGCGACATTGGGGGCGGCAGATTAGGGGTTAATAAATATAATGTAGGTGTCGGCGATGTTGGGGGCAGCAGATTAGGGGTTCATAAATATAATGTAGGTGGCGGCTGTGTCCGGAGCGGCAGATTAGGGGTTAAAAATGTTATTATATTGTTTGTAATGCGGGAGGGCCTCGGTTTAGGGGTTAATAGGTAGTTTATAGGTGTTAGTGTACTTTTTAGCACTTTAGTTATGAGTTTTATGTTACGGCGTTGTACCATAAAACTCTTAACTACTGACTTTTAAATGCGTTAGGACTGTTGACAGGGTAGGGTGTACCGCTCACTTTTTGTCCTCCCAGGACAGAATCGTAATACCGGCGCTATGGAAGTCCCATAGAAAAAAGACTTTACGAAGTTTACGTAAGTCGTTTTGCGGTAAGGCCAAAGAAGTGTGCGGTGACCCTAAACCTTCAAGACTCGTAATAGCAGCGGGCGTAAAAGAGCAGCGTTAGGACCTATTAACGCTGCTTTTTACCCTAACGCACAACTCATAGCCGACTGGCTGTCTTTTTGCATTTTTCATAATGTCCCAACTTTTTTCGGAATTGGGGTTGGAAAAATCTGCACGTTATTTTTAAATGCACTCTTTTTGAGGCACCAACTTCTTCTGAACATGTTTTAAAGTGCACAGAATATACATAAATGCATTCTGTGATGTGTCTTTTAATTGTGAACTTTTGAGTTATTCAATTCTACTGTACCTAGTGGTTCTTTAATTATGGTGTGCAAAAAACAATCATGTTTCCACATGGCCAAGGCTAGTAAAATAGGTAAATCCAACAACAGTGCAAAAATTGATAGAATTAAAATTCACAATTTCAGTGAAAATCTAATGAGGAAAACACAAACTTTGGGGATTTCTGTTTAACAAAAATAAAAAAAGCAAAGCATTAGAAAATATTAAACTAAAATCACTTAATTAGAGTATTTGTTTATTTATTGTTACAATTTAAGGTTCTATAATATGTTTTTTTAAATTAATTATTTTTTTATTTTTTTATTTAATCAGTCAACATTGATTATATTTTGCACGTCCTGTGTTGCCAGCTTGGAAAAATGCATCTAGAATGCTACAACCATAGTGGTGTTTATATATTTATTTTATAATATATTAATATTAGTCACTTTACTGTTAGGTTAATTGATGCATATTTACTATATCCACTAAATATTTATGTTATCAGTGCTCAAGAAGAGATTTCAGAATTTATTGCAATAAACAAATTATCACGATCAACATGTTTTTATCTACACATTTACATCTGTCTTAATAACAAGTGCAACATAGTTGTTACATTCATGGTTTTTGGTGTATGTTCATCAAATTTTGGAAGTTAATCATTATAATGTTAGAAGATTACTAGTGAAGTGTTAAGCTACTTTATCAGGCATGTCAATGTAATGTTTAGGTACAAATTAATAATAATTAGACTGCACTGAATTTAAGCTACATAAATTGTACCAAGTAATTTCCAGTCATAATGTTCTTTAAATCATCACACTTCAACTACAGATGCTATGTGATATCAAAATAATAAGTAGAAAATGAGTATAATTTAGATAATTATGTTTATGGAATGTAATTAATGTGGTTGATGTGTAAAGCTACAGTGATCCTAACATGATTTTCTGTGATATTCAAGTATGACCAAGAATAAATCATAGAGACTCTGCCTTTCATGTCAGGTAAGCAAAGATTAAATATGCTTAGAAACATAAATTATTTCCTAGAAATAGATAATACATATTCACATAATTATTTAATGAGACATGAATACTGATTTGGTTTTTATGTATTTTCTATATAATTATGAATTATGTTTTGATATATCTACAAAAATTAAGATTATTTTAACTTTAGTGACCAAATAATCATGATTATTTTTTTAACACAGGAAGTGATTATTGGGCTTGCCTCGGTAAGGAAATAGAAGATTCCTTAAATTAATTGAATCAACCAATTAGGCTTAATCATCAATTTAAATAGCCAACCTGCTATTGGGTCTTGAAAAAGGCAAAATAATGTTTGAAGTTCATTGAGATTTGTTTCACCTATATTTTTCAGTGCATTATTAGTTAGTATTTTATTAGTGGGTATTCCATCTATTAACAAATTTAGTTGTATAAAGTGACTCAGCACATGATATCTCACACATCAAACATGAACTGCTTAAGTAGTGTCACTAGATAGAAGAAGAGGTATCTCAGGAACCTTGCAGAGGTAAATGAGGGCTAGCCGGTGGTATTCCAGGGAGTTCTAGAGGTGTAATCAGGGTTTTTGTTTCACCTAAACCTCCATCAAGCATTGGAATTCATGAAGACTCTGTTACCACTCTCACTGTCAAGTCTGGCTATTTTAAAGCTGACCAGGTTGTCTTGTTTTTATTTCCCTTTCCATTTTTTTAACTCTTTTTAGTTTTTCTTTTGTGCTTGTATGCAAGTGAACTGTTTATTTTATTATTATTTTAATTAATTTGATCAGTTATGTTTTGAAAGTGTTTTTGTAATGCCAGGATCATAAACAGTAGAACTGGTTCTACATATCAAGAACTAAACAAATACAAGATGGATGTACCTTCATTGATGATAATGGAGTTGATCTTGCAGCTCACAGATGTGAAAAGTAGAGATTATTGATAATCAAAATGACCACAGCTTTTAAAATATTGGGTTTAAAGATTAAAAAAAAAAATAAAAAAAAAAAAAATAGAAGAGGCTGATAACGGCAAGAAAATAACCTATAGAAATTCAAAAATAAGTCTGACTAAAATAAATTAAAGGGGGGCGGAGCTTGATATCTACTGAAGCGGACGTGTTTTCTGGAGTTCCTGAGCTTAGTATTTGTTTTATTGATTTATCCCCTGCAAATAACGTTTTAAAACATCAACTCAGTCTTCAATAAACAGCAGATACTGCGAGCCTGTTGAGACACAAGAGCCCAAGTGTGGTTTTCAAAGATAGATCTTGCGAGTGATCTGACTGCCTGAGTTACAGCAACGGTGAGACCGCACTGCCAGCTTGTACTCTCCTCATCAGCACAGCAGCTTGCTTACTCTGGAGGGTCGGGGCTCCGCTCCGGAGTATATTTGCTATACCAGCTGACTACATTGAGGGGACTATAATCGGAGGCATCCATCATCCGACAACAACTGGGACTCCACAGTTGATCCCCGGTCTGACTGTAGCTTTGGCCGCACTATCGCCACGTGGCTGGGAGCGAGTCCACAACTGAACAGACTGGATAAGTCCCCTGTGTAGGGGAAACACATTCACTATTTGACCGGTACTTTACCTGTAGTATTCTGGATGGACTGAGATAACCGGATTAGTCACCATTAAATAGTACGCCACTGTGCTGTAAAAAGAAAGTGTGCACTCACATAAGGCCTAAGCCTCGTTCCATTTATGAGCCCTGAAAGAGAGCCAATCCTAAGGCTGATCTACGTGTAGAGAGGACTGGGGGCAAATAATTGAGAGGCCTTCTCTCCCCCTTTGTACTACATCAGATGATATATATACAAGTTTATTTGGGGCATTGGGAGGTCTTCTGTTCAGCAGCATTGGACCTCCGGTGTGCACAGGTTTTAAGAATTGCTCCAGGGGACACTTTTCCTATCTAATTATCTCATGCAACAAGTCCCTAGCTCCTAATTGTGAACTTTTTTTTTTTTTTTAAATCTTTGTTGCTATGGTCTAGTATATCCAGGTTATTTGGAGATAGTTTGCAGTGTCTTAAGGGCCTGTGGAACTTTTAAGCCTTCATATCCTAACTCATGCCCTGCTAGTGTTTTGCAATCCCACCCAAGTCATTAACCCAGCTGATATAGCTAAAGCTTGGCAAGCTGATGTGCATGGCAATATTTTAATGGCAAAGAAATAATACAACTATTTGCACGACCCTTTAAAAAATCTGCATTCTCTGGCAGGACTATTGGCCCTTTAAACTATCTGATTCTGACCATTTTGGTGTTTTGCTAACTTCTTACTGGCTCTAAGTGACATAAGCATGATGTGTTAAGAGACTGCTGCCTCCCTCCCTACCGGTGTGAAATAACTGTGGTTTACTAAAGGAACCTATTTTAATCCAGGCCTGTACACCTGCCCTGCGATAAGTGCATTCAGAGTCCGAGCCACACTTTGCGCTATGTAGCAACAGGCAAAGAAAAAGCAGAAGGGGAATCAATCCTCAAAACACACAGTCCGGGACCATTTCCAACCAGTGAGAGACCCCAATCCTGAAATCTCTGATGATGACAGGTCAATATCCCCGGCCCCCTCAGAGGAAAGATCTAACGTGAGGTACTCACCACCTTCACATTCCCAAGGTGAAGTGATCACCATAGACACTATGAAGCAGCTGCTAGACAGACAAAGCCAATCTTTCGCAAAAGATTTGATAAGTTGGAAAGATCATTTGATGACCTACGTAAAGATATTACAACAGTAAATGAACGCACAGATATCATTGAACGTAAGCAAGAGGACCTGCTGGTTGACCATACGAATTGGGTTAGCTATACCCAAAATTTAGCTGATCTTCTCTGGAAGCAAAGTTAGCTGACCTTGAGGACCGAACTCGACGGAATAATGTCAGAATTTGAGGAATCCCTGAGTCGGTGGGTCCTCAGGAGCTGGAGAAATATGCCCAGGCATTGTTCAGGCTGCATTACTTTACCTACAAAGATAAACTTATGAGGGCAACATTGAGGCAGCCTCAACTTCCTGATCAATTCAAAGATGTTGCACTATTTCCAGATTTGTCTTCTTATACATTGCAGCAGAGAAGATCTTTTAATGATGTTACTAAAATATTGAGATATTGATCCGTTACAGAAGGGGATTCCCTACAAGACTAATCATTACTAAGGATGGTGCTCAACAAACTGCCCTGTCCCCGAGGCATGCCCAAGATATGCTGAAAGGATGGCATCTACCACCTGCAGATGATGCTGAAGGCCCGAACCATCCACAAATGGTGGGACCTCCGCTGAGAGCGGGAGCCCCGGACTGGATCCCTTATAGACAGGACCCTATCCCTTGAATTTTCTTTCACTTTCTCCCTTAGATATAGGGGATCGTTTAATGCTTACGTTTTGGCCTTTGATGGCTATGACCTGTTGTTCCCACACTTTCAGGTCACTCTTCACCGAGACTGGGTTTATTAAGAACTTTCTACCGACATCAGGAAGAGTGGTAAAATAACTCATAGACAATCACTGTGTTGCAAGTTGATGTGTTTCTTTTTTTTTTTCTGTCTCTTTGTAATGTTCATGCTCATGTTTGTGAGGGTTGCTCTTAGTTGTTTTACATTACTAAATGTTTGTTCTTAAAGATCTGACAGGCTGTGACTCTAAAGCACATATTTAGAATGCCATTTTTGTTTACTGTTATTTACTAATAATTGTTTTCACTAAGTCTCACAGTCTTAAGCAGACCATGGCCAGATTTTACTTTAAAAGTACATTATCATACGGCTAGATTTAGAGTTTTGTTGGTAAAGACCTGCGTAGCTAACACTGCTTTTTTTCTTACCGCTGCTTCCAAACAACGCTGGTATTGAGAGTTGTCTGAGGGGCTGCGTTAGGCTCCAAAAAGGGAGCGTTGAGACAAATTTACCGCCACTTCAACCCTCAATACCACCGTTGCTTACGGTAGCGGTAAGCTGGCAAAACGTGCTCATGCACAATTCCCCCATAGGAAACAATGGGGCAGTTTGGGCTGAAAAAAACCTAACACCTGCAAAAAAGCAGCGTTAAGCTCCCAACGCAGCCCCATTGTTTCCTATGGGGAAACACTCTCTAATTCTACACCTAACACCCTAACATGAATGCCGAGTCTAAACACCCCTAACCTTACACTTATTAACCCCTATTCTGCTGACCCCGCTATCGCTGACACCTGCATTACATAATTAACCCCTAATCTGCTGTTCCGGACACCGCCGCAACCTACATTATGCTTATGAACCCCTAATCTGCTGCCCCTAACACCGCCGACCTCTATATTATATTTATTAACCCATAATCTGCCCCCCCCACGTCACTGCCACCTAACTTCAAGTATTAACCCCTAATCTGCCAACCGGACCTCGCCGCTATTATAATAAAATTATCAACCCCTAAAGCTAAGTCTAACCATAACCCTAACACCCCCCCTAAGTAAAATATAATTTTAATCTAACAAAATAAATTAACTCTTATTAACTAAAATATTCCTATTTAAAACTAAATACTTACCTGTTAAATAAACTCTAATATAGCTACAATATAACGAATAATTATATTGTAGCTATTTTAGGATTTATATTTATTTTACAGGCAACTTTGTATTTATTTTAACTAGGTACAATAGCTATTAAAACGTTATTAACTATTTAATAGCTACCTAGTTAAAATAATTACAAAATTACCTGTAAAATAAATCCTAACCTAAGTTACAATTAAACCTAACACTACACTATCATTAAATTAATTAAATAAATTAGCTACCAATACCTACAATTAAATACAATTAAATAAACTAAATTACAAAAAAAACCCCACTAAATTACAGAAAATAAAAAAAATATTACAAGCAGTTTAAACTAATTACACCTAATCTAAGCCCCCTAATAAAATAAAAAAAAACAACATAATAAAAGTGCCGACCCTATTCTACATTACAAAGTAATCAGCTCTTTTACCAGCCCTTAAAAGGGATTTTTGCAGGGCATGCCCCAAAGTAATCAGCTCTTTTGCCTGTAAAATTATAACCCCCCCCCCAACATTACAACCCACCACCCACATACCCCTACTCTAAAACCCACCCAAACCCCCCTTAAATAAACCTAACACTACCCCCCTGAATATCTCCCTACCTTGAGTCGTCTTCACCCAGTTGGGCCCAAGTCTTCATCCGATGGGGCAGAAGAGGACATCCAGACCAGTAGAAGTCTTCATTCTATCCGGGCAGAAGAGGACATCCGGACCGGCAGACATCTTCCTCCAAGCGGCATCTTCTATCTTCATCCTCTTCAACCGATGCCTACTCGCCGAACGAAGGTTCCTTTAAATGACGTCATCCAAGATGGCGTCCCTCGAATTCCGATTGGCTGATAGGATTCTATCAGCCAATCGGAATTAAGGTAGCAAAAATCTGATTGGCTGATCCAATCAGTCAATCAGATTGAGCTTGCATTCTATTGGCTGATCGGAACAGCCAATAGAATGCAAGCTCAATCTGATTGGCTGATTGGATCAGCCAATCGGATTGAACTTGAATCTGATTGGCTGATTGAATCAGCCTATCAGATTTTTCCTACCTTAATTCCAATTGGCTGATAGAATCCTATCAGCCAATCGGAATTTGAGGGACGCCATCTTGGATGACGTCATTTAAAGGAACCTTCATTCGGCGAGTAGGCGTTGGTTGAAGAGGATGGATCCGCGTCGGCTTGGAAGAATATGGCTCCGCTCCACTCCGGATGGATGAAGATAGAAGATGCCGCTTGGATGAAGATGTCTGCCGGTCCGGATGTCCTCTTCTGCCCAAATAGGATGAAGAGTTGAAGACTTCTGTCGGTCTGGATGTCCTCTTCTGCCCCATCGGATGAATACTTTGGCCCGGCTGGGTGAAGACGACTCAAGGTAGGGAGATCTTCAGGGGGGTAGTGTTAGGTTTATTTAAGGGGGTTTGGGTGGGTTTTAGAGTAGGGGTATGTGGGTGGTGGGTTTTAATGTTGGGGGGGTTGTATTTTTTTTTACAGGCAAAAGAGCTGATTACTTTTGGTCATGCCCCGCAAAAAGCCATTTATGGGCTGGTAAAAGAGCTGATTACTTTGTAATGTAGAATAGGATAGGGACTTTTATTATTTTTTTTTTTATTATTTTATTAGGGGGCTTAGATTAGGTGTAATTAGTTTAAACTTCTTGTAATATTTTTTTATTTTCTGTAATTTAGTGTTTTTTTTGTAATTTAGTTTAGTTTATTTAATTGTATTTAATTGTAGGTATTGGTAGTTAATTTATTTAATTAATTTAATGTTAGTGTAGTGTTAGGATTAATTGTAACTTAGGTTAGGATTTATTTTACAGGTAATTTTTGAATTTTTTTTAACTAGGTAGCTATTAAATAGTTAATAACTATTTAATAGCTATTGTAACTAGTTAAAATAAATACAAAGTTGCCTGTAAAATAAATATAAATCCTAAAATAGCTACAATATAATTATTCGTTATATTGTAGCTATATTAGAGTTTATTTTACAGGTAAGTATTTAGTTTTAAATAGGAATACTTTAGTTAATAAGAGTTAATTTATTTTGTTAGATTAAAATTATATTTAATTTATGGGGGGTTAGTGTTAGACTTAGCTTTAGGGGTTAATAACTTTATTATAGTAGCGGCGAGGTCCGGTCGGCAGATTAGGGGTTAATACTTGAAGTTAGGTGGTGGCGACGTTGGGGGGGGCAGATTAGGGGTTAATAAATATAATATAGGGGTCGGCGGTGTTAGGGGAAGCAGATTAGGGGTTCATAAATATAATGTAGGTTCCGGCGGTGTCCGGAGCGGCAGATTAGGGGTTAATTGTGTAATGCAGGTGTCAGCAATAGCAGGGTCGGCAGATTAGGGGTTAATAAATATAATATAGGGGTCAGCGGTGTTAGTTGCAGCAGATTAGGGGTTCATAGGGATAATGTAGGTGGCAGCGATGTGCGGTCGGCAGATTAGGGGTTAAAAATATTTATTATAGTGGCGGTGATGTGGGGGACCTCGGTTTAGGGGTACATAGGTAGTTTATGGGTGTTAGTGTACTTTAGAGCACTGTAGTTAAGAGCTTTATATACCGGCGTTAGCCCATAAAGCTCTTAACTACAGCCTTTCCATGGGCGGTAGGAGTCTTGTCGGTAGAGGGTCTACCACTCACTTCAGCCAAGACTCTAAATACCAGCGTTAGGCAGATCCCATTGAAAAGATTGGATACGCAATTGGCGTAAGGGGATCTGCGGTATGGAAAAGTCGCGGCTTGAAAGTGAGCGGTACACCTTTACCTGCCCGACTCTAAATACCAGCGGGCGGCCAAAAGCAGCGTTAGGACCCCTTAACGCTGCTTTTGACGGCTAACGCAGAACTCTAAATCTAGGCGTTAGATAGTTAGTACTTAAGGTTTTGAATAATCTACTTATACTTCTCGTACAATTAGAGAGAGTTTTTCCCCTCTTTTTTTTCCCTCTCAAAGTAGCTTGTGTAAGTTAATTGTTTAAATAAGCTATCAACCAACATGTACATTTTATTTTACAGTTTAGAGCAGATCATAGTCAGATATTTAGTTAGATGCTCATCTATATTTATATGCTAAAATTTCAACTTATGATTGTTATTTGCTTTAATGTTATCACAGTGGGGTACTCTGTGATGTCCTACCCTCTAAAATCCCTACATTTGTGAAGACCAACTGTTCTGCTTCCATCAATTAATTGTTTTACTGTATTCTACACCTTAGCGTTTTCTATGGTCGGGTAAACTATCGGATCCTGTGTGTTTTGGCGGGGTTATTCATGGTAGGGTAGCCTATCAGACCATCTCTGTTATTATTATGTACTAACTGATGTTATACTACGTCTCAAGATTTCCAGCAGATTACGGTCAGATTTCCTACTGAGTGTGCAACCTTTAAGGGTGCTGGTATCCAAAGTTATAAATGTTATTTGTTTTTTTATTCTCCACAAATCTGGGGGATTTTTTTTTTCTTCCCCTCTCTCTATGAGGCCCAAGAGAACTTTGCCCACAGTTCAAATTGTTGCGTGTAGTTTAAGTTTTTTTTTATATACACCAGTAGCGGAGGGGAGCACTAAAGCTGTTCACAATTTTTTTTTCTCTCTTCTTTCTCTCTCCCTCTCTCTCCCTCTTTTAACCTTACCTTCCTTCTGATCTTCTTTTCCCCTTTCCCTCATCCATACTACAATGAAGGTTGGCACGCTTAATGTAAGGGGCCTTAACTCTCCCACCAAACGGAGTTTGCTCCTTAAATTTCTAAAAAACCAACATCTTGATGTAATGTTCTTACAGGAGACTCACTGGGTAGAGTCCAAGGTGGCCATGTTCACACCTAAGGATTATACCATACGTATCTCCTCAACATTTCATAAAAAGGCTAGAGGAGTCTCAGTGCTGATAAGTAGACATATTTCTTATGAGCCTGTGTACCAGGAAGCTGATCCATCAGGTCGATATATAATAATTGTCTGCCGCTTGGATAATATATTGTGCACATTGGTAGCCCTGTACTCTCCTAATGTCAATCAAACTATTAAACAAGGTGCATCGCCTTAAACAGGGCCATGTATTTATAGGTGGGGACTGCAACCTGGTCTGGGACCCAAGTAGAGATAGAAGGTCTTGTGGATCACACTCTCCCTCTAAGGGAGAAGAACATTATTCCCAACATTTTAGAAATCTGATCTCTCAATACCTATACCACGACATCTGGAGAGCGTTGCATCCCGATGTGGACGATTACACCTGCTTCTCAGCCTCCTTCCAGTCTTTTTCAAGACTTGACTATCTCTTTTGTTCTTCCTGGACATTGGAGAAGGTAACGGGAGTAGCAATTGTTCCCTGTGTGTGGTCTGACCACGATGCAGTCGTTCTGGAAGTGGTTTTCTCGCAGACTGGTGGCATGGGGCGATCTTGGAGGCTGCCGGAGTACTTACTCATGAACGCATTGGTATCTTCTTGGGCACAGGAGATTGAGAATTTTCTCAGAGTTAATATCTGTGTTCACCTTATGGGCATCACTTAAGGCATTTCTATGGGGCCTTTTTCTCCAGAAGGACAATGAATATAAAAAATCAAGGGGAGACCCCCTAGCACAACTATACTATGATTATACTTCCCTGAGTAATAACGCTCCACTTGTAATCTAGTCCTTAATAAAAATGCACTCACCAGAAGTGCAACATTCATATGCTCAATAACAAAACAAATGTTCATTGAAGAGTTCTTAGTACTTTCTACTTGCCCCGTCCAGTAGCCGCTGCAGTTATGTTGCCGTGCGCTGTTATATCTGGACTTAAAGTATAGGCAAAAAGCAAAATGTCCTCAGACTGTTGCTGTATGAAGTATCCTACTGCTTGTCCACAGTTTGATTAAATGAAAAAGTGTCAGCTATTGTTCTCTACAAAATATTAATACCTTGTACATTAAATCATCTTCTTAAAAAGAAAAGAACACACTAAAAGTGAAAAACGTGTTTATTTAAATTGCAAAAAGACTTTAAATTCATATTGCAGTAATTTACAGTATATTACATAAGAAATTGCATATGCATGTACAATATACTTACAACCCCACAGCTCCTATAGGTTTCTTATTCAGGTGTTTTATTTGTTCTTTATTAACAATGGTGATCTCATACATAGCAAATATATAGTTGTTCCATAATCCATAGAAGATTCATAGATGTTCCATGAAATCAACCTGTATTTTAATGGGGAGACATCACTGGGAGTTTCTCATTTTAAATGGTATATCCTCCATCTTAGATGCACCTTTTTTAAATATACCAGTCTTACCACCCTTTCAGTGGCAAGATTTTCAATTGTAAGAAATCTACCAAATTTACAGTGAAACTTAGTTTACATATTTGAATACATGCTCCCTCCCCACTGCTGAGATTAAAGTTTACTGACTAAATGGGGGATTGTTGCTCAGACAGAGATACCTTTTGTTTCCAATGGAAGATGCATTGCCACTTATCAGAAAAGAAAGGGTCAAACCACTTTTTTTATAAAATATCACTGGATTGCGAGACAGGCAAAACAACAAAAGATCATTTCTCATGGGTCTGGCAATATTGTTTATCTCGGGCCCATAAATAAGTTTTAATTTTAAAATTATATGCACAGGAGGCACTATGTAAAGGCTGATTGCTTGAAAGAGCACATAGAAAAAACTTGCTGCTGAGGCGGATGAAAGAATATTCTTGAAATATAGATTAAGTCAGAAAGAATGTTTAGGATTACAGTGGTTGGAGGGGGGCATTAGATGCTGAAGGGCCACTGTGGTTCTGGGGGCTCAATGAGTGGGTTAGATTCATTGAAGGAGTTCTGTAAAACAATAATTTGAGTCTTAGGGGTAATTAAAGTGGAGAAGCCATGTGAGGGATCCCTTGGGTGTTTGACAAATGTAGATGTACAGTATTTGTATCTGCAAAGTGGATCATATAAGAGTTACTGCAGAGGAGCATGTAGAAATCATATAGAACTTATATAATATAGGTATCAGTCTCAACTCCTGTGCAGTGTCAGAAACAGACTAGTCTCAAGGAGGGGTGTCTAAGGCTTTTCACTCACTGTGTTTGAATGTGGTCCTGCTTGTAAGGACTAATATGCACAAAGTATGTTATAATTGCCTATGCTGTATACCCTTAGTGACCTATGTCTAAATATTGTTTTTAATAAATTGGAGTATTATATGCAATGAACCAGAAGGTTTTTCTTAGAAAACATTTACACTAGAGCTGGTAATAGCTCTTTAACATGTGAGTAGGATTGGCTCAAGTGTGGACTTTGTGCACATATATCTTTACTGTTTTACGCTATGGCTGTTTTTTCTTTTCTTTGAGGATTTCTGCTGAGGACCATTGAAAATAAAGACCAGTCAACACTATAGATTTGCATAATCAACAAATGCAAGATAACAAGACAGTGCAATAGCACTTAGTCTGAACTTCAAATGAGTAGTAGATTTTTTTTCTGACAATTTTAAAAGTTATATCTTTTTCCAATCCCCATGTACCATCAGCCAATCACAAATGCATACACGTACCATGTGATAGCAATCAGCCATTCACAAATGCATACACACTTATTCTTGCACTTGCTCAGTAGGAGCTGGTGACTCAAAAAGTTTAAATATAAAAAGACTGTGCACATTTTATTAATGGAAGTAAATTAGAAAGCTGTTTAAAATTGTATGCTCTATCTGAATAATGAAAGTTTAATTTTGATTGAGTGTCCCTTTAACCAGAGGAATCTTTGATTTTGGTATTTGATTAATCTAATGGCCAGTATTGGATTATTTGGTTAACACATTTTTATTTTTCACATTATCAAGTTTTTGTGTTATTATTCACCATTATGACACATTTTTATTTTATAAGCAACTCTTTAATTTACTCCTATTATCACATTTTCTTTGTTCTCTTGGTATCTTTTTTTGAAAAAGCAGTAATGTAAGCTTAGGAGTCACCACATTTTTGGTTTAGACACTGGGTAGCACTTGCTTATTAGTGGCTACATTTAAATTTACATTTATAACATCTTTAAAACAGTTAGCACAACTCAAGCCCTTAAAGGGCCACTGTAAGTAAATATTTTCAATGCCTGTTACTAACTAACTACCCCAAATACACTTTTTATCAATAGCATTTCATTAACATATCTCTACCGTATATCAGAAATCTTGTCCGCAAATTTAATTGTTTTCCAAACCCACTCCGTGGGTATCCTTTGCTCTGTACCAATCCGTTTACAATACCTAGGTTTCAAAATGGCGCTTTAAACACAAAGTTATTGGTTTAAGTATTTTGAACACACAGTGCTGAAAATAGTGGGCAGGATAACGTGACATCATCGGCGAATAAAAGATATAACTTTTAGAACGTTATGAAACTTCGTTTTGGAGAAAATATAGGTCAGTAGGTTTTAATTAATGTTTATTAACTTTAATATGTTAGTTGTTTAGCTTAAAAATTATAACAGAAAGTAATCCTTTAAATGAAGTGTTAGGGCTACAATAAAAGTATAGCAAAACACATACCACAGAGAAAATATGTTAGCACAATATTAAATCAGTAAGCTACTACACAAAAGATCTAATTAATAATATATACATTTATATAAAAACTCCCCAATATTTGTTGATATTGGTTGATATAGTCACCACAAATTAATAATGAACAATGTGGGGTCCAATGGTAAAGTTTGTAAGTCCCAGTCTTACTACTTGTAAAGTAATCCCGGGCTTCTCCTTTAATGGTCAGCTGCAGCTCTCCCAAAAAAATGCTGCTTGTCTTGCAGCTACAGCACACATTCAATTCACCAACAATGAAATGCGCAAAAACTGTGGGAATAAAGAGAGCCCCAGATGGTGTAATATAATTTGCTACACAGATTTATTTGAACAGATTCCTGTTTCATAAATAATGACACTACAAGCATTAGTGTATAGAAGCCATGATCTTAAGAAATGCCAAACAGGAAACAAGTGCAATAGAAATAAATAATAGAGTTGCATATAAGATAAACAATACAACCATAACATCTCCCTCTTTTAGTGTTAATAAATCAACATTGTGAAATTTGGATGAGTCTTTGTAATAACACATTCTACAGGTTAAGTCTTTTGGGTGGTTGTGAATGTCTGCCACTACGGGTGAAGACTGGCCCTCCTTGTACAAAGAGTTTCCTAGCCCTCTCTGAGGTTAATGGGCTCTTCTCAATACTTTCTGGCATGCTCTGTGCGTTACTGCCATGAGGTATACCTGCTTGCTCAGGACTGTCATTAATATTAGTCTGTGGCATCACCTCTGTACATTCCTTACTGCCAATGGGTGAGTGTGTCCTGATAATATCAGATGAGTCTGGTCTGTCAACTGGATATTGAGAATCATGCTGCTCATCCACTCGTAGATCCACACGATTTCAGCGATAGAGGGTTCCTTCAATGTCCACAGGACAGGAGCGTGGTGCAACTTTTTGCAGACAGGTAACCATTCTCCAACGACTTGTTCAATCGCCATGCAGCAGTTTCATACGGATTCGTTCCCCAATATTCAATTCAGGCAAATCTCTGGCAGATGTGTCATATTGTGCCTTGAACACTTCCCTCTTAAGTCGCAACTTTTCTAGTATACCATGTATCACAAAGGGTTCAAGTAGCTTGTTGGCAACTGGTAAGGAGGTCTTTAATCTCCTTGACATCAGTCTCTGTGCTGGACTACTATCCATGTCCTCGGTTGGAGTGTTTCTCCAATGTAAGATGGTGTTCCATGGGTCTTTACCATCACTTTGTGCTTTCTTGCATAATTTTTTAACAATCTTCACAGCAGA
This sequence comes from Bombina bombina, assembly GCF_027579735.1. Taxonomy (NCBI): domain Eukaryota; kingdom Metazoa; phylum Chordata; class Amphibia; order Anura; family Bombinatoridae; genus Bombina; species Bombina bombina. The sequence continues at coordinate 1,054,773,460 of NC_069500.1, read as the reverse complement.
TTCAGCTTTGCCGTTAGCCTGTGGATGACGTGGTGAAGAAGTCACATGCTCAAACTCCCATTCAGTGGCAAATTTCCTGAATTGTAAGCTTGCAAAATGAGGGCCGTTATCAGAGATCACTTTATCCAGTTGTCCATGACGTGCAAACTGAGCCATGCACCTCTTAACTGTAGTTTCAGTGGATAAGTCAGTAAGAAGTTCAATTTCCCAGAAGTCTGAGTAATGATCATCTAATATCAGATATTCTTTTCCTGCGTAGTTGAATAAGTCTATACTGACGATCTGCCAAGGACGTGTAGGTATCTCATGTGACATCATGGTTTCTTTTTGTTGCAAATGTAAATATTCATTGCAAGTGGGACAATTGCTGACAAAGCCTTTGATTTCACCTTGAATGTTGGGCCAGTAAAGAGTATCACAAACTTCTCTGTAGTATGCCTCACCCCCAATGTGACTTGAGTGTATGCGTAATAACATCTCTGCTCTAAGTGACTTTGGTATTATGACTCTTGGACCTTTGTATAAGATACCATTTTGTACACTGATCTCATCTCTGAAGGACCAATATTCCTTCATAATTGCAGGTGCTGCATCCTTTTCATCTGGCCACCCACTCAGAACAATAGACTTCAGTGCTTGTAAAGTTGCATCTATGTCTGTGTGCTGTATGAGCTGATGTAGCCACTGATCCATGAAATTTAGATAGTCATCTTGATTGACTTCAGCAAAGAAAGTTTGTTCCTGTTGCAGCAAACAAATTGTATGATGCTAATGCTCACCTCTGGGTGCCACATGATCCATTGTAGCTCTGCTCAGGGTATCACTGATATACATTTCACATCTTGGCTTGTAGACAACATTGAGGTTGTAATGCTGAAATGTAAGCATCATGCTCTGAAAACGCCTGGGAGCACATAAAAGGGGCTTTTTGAATATGGCTATTAGCGGTTTGTGATCAGTTTCAGCTCTGACTGTATCCCGGCCATAAAGATAATGATGAAAACGCTGGCAAGCAAACACAATGCTTAAACATTCCTTTTCAATTTGAGCATAATTCTGCTCGACTGATGAAAGAGCTCTGGACGCATTTGTAACTAGATGACCTTCTTGCAATAGACAACACCCTAGGCCATTTTTGCTTGAGTCAGTTTGTATTGTGACAGGCTTTGTGGTATAATATTTCAACACCGGGGCAGCGGTGACCAAGCGTTTAATCTCCTCCACTGCCTGGTCATGCTTGGGAAGCCAGTGCCAAGCTGCATCTTTGTCCAGAAGTTTCTCAATGGCTAGCACACCTCAGACAAGTGCGGCATTAATTTGGCTAGGTATGTGACAAAGCCAATAAAACGCTGTACCGCTTTGGCGTCACCAGGGTGTGGCATGTCCACAATGGCTCAAATCTTATCTGGGTCAGCTTTTAAGCCTTGTGAGGACAGGATATGTCTATGGAAATGAACTTCTTGCACCTTGAACTGCAATTTCTTTACGCTCAGCATCACCTGCCTGCAACAATCCAGTAGTGCTGTTAGCTTCTCATCATGGTCATGCTCAGCTTCTTCATCTGTATTACCACAGCCAACTATAAGAATGTCATCGGCTATTGGCTCAATTCAGTGGAGCCCACATAATAGTTCATGCTGCTTTCACTGATACACGTCTGGTGCTACAGAGACTCCAAATGGCAGTTTCAGCCATCTCTTTCTGCCCCAAGGAGTCCAGAAGGTGGTCATGTAGCTACTCTTTTCATCCAGTTTGCACTGTAAAAAGGCATCTCTCGCATTAACAAGGGTAAAAACCCATGCTTTGGGTAGTTTGTGTAAAACGTCGTCAAGTGTTGGCATTAAGTAGTGTGACCGTTTCAGGGCCTTGTTCAGAAACTTGGGATCAATGCAAATTCTGATCTTCTCAGGCTTCCTAATAACTACCATTTTGCTTATCCAATCCGTAGGCTCTGTTACTGAAGTAAGATGTCCTTCAGCTTCATACTTCATCCAGTTGTGCTTTGACCTGCGGCTTAATGGATACTGGCACATTGCGTGGGGCACATTGTACTGGTGGAATGCTAGGATCAAGTTCAAAATGTACCTCTCCTGGAACAGATACTACTGGGCCATCAAACACATCACTATAGACACTTAGGATTTGCTGTTTTGTCAGTGGCCTAGTCAGGGATTTTGCAGGCTGATTATCGACATTGTGTAGCTCAGCAGGAATGGTGAACTGCATCAGACCCAGGCACTCACATGTTGAACCAGACAATAGCGGTTTCTGATTGGCCTCAACAATCTCAAATTTAAGTTTTTGAATACGTTCACATATGCTGCATTCTTTTTGGAAAAGTCCCAATGAATCCATTAGTTCCCCTGAATATAACTTCAATTTAGTGCTATTTGGCTGAAGAGGTACCCTAGGTGCCAGTTTCATCTTGTCTTTTAAACTCATGACATCACACGTTGCACCTGAGTCAAGCTGGCAGGTTTAGCATATATTATTTAGTCTGAGATTTACAAACCATTTTTGGTCTTTAGATTTTACAGCACCAATTCATTCTTTTGAGTAAACCACCTCAGTGCTATGTAAATGTGCATCCTCAGAATCTGACATTTGCTCAATTGTGTGCAGCTTTCTTGCTTCCATTCTACTTGACAGACATACTCCAGCAAAATGATTTAGTCTACCACATGCTCTACAGATTTTCCCAGAAGCAGGGCACTGTTCTTTCTCTTGTACATGCACACTGCCACAGTACTTGCAGGATGCAGGATTGCTCATAGGTGAGTTGCGTAGGTGATTTTTGTGCTGAAACTTCTGCTGGTGGTTCTTCAAGCTTAGCTGTTGCTTGGAGGCTGCATTAATACTGTCAGTCTGTTTATCCTGCTCCATAGCTCTCATATGTTTGTCAGCAAGTTCTGCAGTGTGACATTTCTCAATTGCTGCTTGTAGGTTTAAATCATGTTTCCTCAATAGGCAGCGGTGTGTGCTTTCACTATTAATACCTAGAACTATTTTGTCACAAATAAGTTCATCTCTCAAAGAGCCATACTCACAGCTTGCAGCTTTTTCTCTTAGCCACGTGACAAAGTTGTCTATTGCTTCATCTTCTTCTTGCTTGCAGCTGCCAAATATATATCTTTCATATATGACATTTTTAGAAGGTCTGAAAAAAAGCTTCTAATGCATCTAGGATGACTTTCGTGTCCCTCTTTTGCTCCTCTGTGAGGTTCAAATTATGCTTGTAAATATGGTGGCATTCACTGCCCATCACCCTCCTCAGTGTGGCTGCTTTCACTGCTGCAGGCTTCTCATTTAACCCTGTGGCTAGGGAGTAATCCTCAAACTCAGCTCTGAAGTTGTACCAGTTACTGCTGCAATCCCCACTCACCCTCATTGCCTCAGGCAGTGGAATGCTGTTAGCAGCTGCCATGATACTGGTTTTCTTGCTTTCAGTGCTCAGCTTTCAGGACAGGACTGCAATTGCTACAGGAGGCACAATCAGCTCTAAAGTCTCTCACTGCAAGACTGACAAGTTCTTAGCATCAGATGTGTAGAAACAGCGCAGATTCAGATACTTCTGACACCATGTTTCATGTGGTGTAAATAATGATTGTACAAGCATTAGTGTACAGAAGCCATGATCTTAGCAGAGGATCAACAGGAACAGGAAATGCCAAACAGGAAACAAGTGCAATAGAAATAAATCATAGAGTTTCATATAAGCTAAACATAACACCCATAACAATTTCAGGTACTCACACAATTTAAAAGAACATTAATGCTCATAAAGGTTTCTTTAAAACATCCTTGTGTAGTTAACAGATTCCTCCGGTTCACACTCAAATGAATGTTCTCAGTCGGCATGTGACGTTACCACCCAACAACAGCTGATTTTCTCAGAAGTCTGTGCACACAGGCTCAAGGATCAATGCCTCAACACATTTATTGCCCCCTACTGGGCACTTTATCAAGAGGATCATTGTGCCTGTGTGTACAGACCTCTGAGAAAACCTCTGAGAAAAGCAGCTGTTGTTGGGTGGTGATGTGAATCTGTTAACTACACAAGGACGTTTTACAGAAACCTTTATGAGCATTAAAGTTTTTTAAATTGGGGGAGTACCTGAAATCTGTTCGAATACATTTGTGTAACAAACGATATTACACCATCTGGGGCTCTCTTTATTCCCACAGTTTTTGTGCTTTTCATCGTTGGTGAATAGCATAACACATGTAAATCATTTTAAAATATAGTACCAAAAACGTAAGAAATATGCACAGTAGATGTAAAAAGTCTATTCACCCTTGTTAAAATGCCCACCTTTTTCCGCCTTTAATGTGACCTATAAACTGTACAACTCAATTGAAAATTGAAAAGCAAAACTGAAATTTTTTAAGTGGAGGGAAGTTAAAATAAAAAAAAATTAAATAATATGGTTGCATAAACTAATACTTTGTTGAAGCACCTTTTGATTTTATTACAGCACTCAGTCTTTTTGGGGTATGAGTCTATCACCATGGCACATCTTAACTTGTCAAGATTTGCCCACTCTTCTTTGCAAAAACACTTAAAATCTGTCAGATTGAGAGGGCATCTCCTTGCGAGGGCATCTCCTGTGCACAGCCCTCTTCAGATCACCCCCTATTCCTAAAATGTAATCTTCTTGTGGTGAAGTTATTCCTTTGTTGATTTGGATTTATGCTTTGGGTCTTTGTCATTCTGAAAGATGACGTTCCTCTTCATGTTCAGTTTTCTAGCAGAATCCTTAAGCCTTAATATTGACTGGTATTTGGAACTGTTCATAATTCCCTCTACCCTGACTAAGGCCCCAGTTCAAGCTGAAGAAAAACAGCCCCAGCCCCAAATCATGATGCTGCCACCACCATGCTTCATTGTGGGTATGGTGTTCTTTTGGTGATATGCAGTGTTGTTTTTGCACCAAACATATCTTTTGGAATTATGGCCAAAAAGTTCAACCTTGGTTTCATAGACCATAACACCTTTTCCCACATGCTTTTGGGAGACTTCAGATGTGTTTTTGCAAAATTTAGCCAAGCTTGAATGTTTTTCTTTATAAGAAAAGCCTTCCGTCTTGCCACTACCCTATAGCTCAGACATATAAAAAATATGGGAGATTGTTGTCACATGTACCACACAGCCAGTACTTGCCAGATATTTCTGCAGCTCCTTAAATGTTGCTGTAGGCCTCTTAGCAGCCTCTTGTCTTTTCATCAATTTTGGAGGGACGTCCAGATCTTGGTAATGTCACTGTTGCACCATATTTTCTCCACTTGATTATGATTGTCTTCACTGTGTTCCATATTATATCTAATTCCTTGGAAATTCTTTTGTACCCTTCTCCTGACTGATACCTTTTTAGAATGAAATCCCTCTGATGCTTTGGAAGCTCTCTGCTGACCATCGCTTTTGCTGTAGGATGCGACTAAGAAAGAGAACAGCTGAACTTTATTTGGGGTTAATTGGAGGCACTTTAAATGATGGCAGGTGTGTACTGACTCCTATTATGATTTTGAATGTGATTGCTTAATTCTGAACACAGCTACATCCCCAGTTATAAGAGGGTGTGCACACTTATACAACCACATTATCTTATTTTATTTTTTTTGTTTACTTCCCTCCACCTAAAAGATTTCAGTTTGTTTTTCAATTGAGTTGTATAGTTTATAGGTCACATTAAAAGTAGAAAAAGTTCTGAAATTATTTATCTTTATCTCATTTTTTTACATCAAAGAAACCTGACATTTTAACAGGGGTGTTTAGACTTTTTATATCCACTACATTTATGAATAAATAGAACATATTCTGCTATGTGAAGAACAGTGGAATGTGAAATATTCATATTTTAATGCCTGGTTAGCGCACTTGAGAAAATGTGATCAAGTTTGCGTGCTAGTAGGGTTTTAGTTTTTTTCCCCATTTTTCTTGCTCCATTGACTTCTATAAGGGAATACATTAACACGGTTATGATATTCTAAATTTGTTTTTTTGCAAGCATCAGGCTAGAATGCGAGCAAAAACGTTTTACTTTAAACTTGTAAAGTTTACTTCTAGTACAGTTAACGCATGAGTGGGAGCACAAAATACCGTCCCACTCGTAAAATAGCCCTTTATATGGAAGAGCTTGTGTTTCTCAGGATTATTTATTCTTGGTCATACTTAAAGAACCCAGAAAATCATGTTAGAAGCACTGTAGCTTTACATTTTAACTGCATTTATTGCATTACGTAAACATAATTATCTAAATTACTTTAATTTACTACTTATAATTTTGATATCATGCAACATCTGCAGTTAAGGTGTGATGATTAAAAAGAGCAACATGAATGAACATTAGGTGGTAGAGGTTATGGTGCTTAAATTCAACCTAGCAAAGATAATGGGCTAGATTACAAGTGGAGCGCAAATGATTTTCTAATTGCTTACGCTCCTTTTTCATTGCGCTGATATTACAAGTTGAGCGCAATTGTGATTTATGCTAGAATTATTATCAGAGCTGTGGTTAACTGTTTTGCTAAATTAAAAAGTTGCCCAAAACACTTCCGCCTAGATTACGAGCAGCACACAAATTGTAGTGCAAGTTTGCTATGGGTTTTTTTTTTTTTTTCAAAACCCTAGAGCGTCTTAAGCCTCTCTAGTCTCCCCAGTACGTATGTTATTAAATACTATTTAATAACATAAGGACTGGTGAGGCCTAAATTAGACGTTCAAAAATACATTACAAAGCACAGTTACACTCACATTTACACTGTTTAATAAAAATTATTAAAAAAAAAATATTGCACTCATAAGTTATAAGCACTCAAAGATATGAGATCTTCGTTTTTCTGTTAGAAAAAAAAGCCACGAAAGGACATTGAGATACATACAGATACATTGCTAAAGAATACCCAGTGTTTATTACATAACCATGGCAACGGTTTCCTCTGATCAGTATACCTTTGAAACATCTCTATTTTATGTTATTATACTCTAATACACAGATGTGGCTTCTGTATCTTTTGTGCCAGATATGGGCTCAATATTCATTTGGGATACTGATTATAGATGCTCGATGTTATACTCATTCATAAGCAGTATCGGCGGGTCTCTGAGATGACAGCAGTAGTTGTGTTTACATTGGGTCTGCGTCATGACGTATTCGGCGCCGCCTCTGGGAGACACACTGATAGTGCCGCCCTGCTTTACACGCTGTGTCTATGGCTTTTGAAAATTCACATTCAAACAGGTTCGCATCAATCAGTTTACATTTATCTTCAGATATATTTGAATCTATATATACACACTAGCCTTCTGTTGAAAAAGTACATCCATATGTAATCACAAGTTCATGTTGCCTGTCATTGTATATATGGGCTTGTGGGTAGCGCTGTTTATTTGATGCGAGTACCGCAGACATGCCTAACATCTATTACCCCATGTAGGTTCCGTGTAAATTTAATTAAGTTGTGTCTCTTACAGCTTGAATATGCAATATGTATTTACAAGTGTATTTAGGAGAATGGTTTTGAAACTTTTTATGTTTTCTCGCCTGTCTATTGGGCGAGTGGTGTGGGTGTGTATAATGTTTGTATGGTTGCTATGACAACCTTTTGGCGGGTTTTTTTTCACTGTTTGGGGGTGGATCTTGTGTTTCATTGGTCTTTGCTTGTATAAATGAATGCATTCTCTATGTGTTCTCTGTCTGAGGAAGGGGATTCGGTCCCCGAAACGTCACAAATAAAATTGCACATGTAAAGGACCAGAGAGTGCGGCCTTTGATTCATTATATATATATATATATATATATATATATATATATACATATATATATATATATATATATATATATATATATATATATATATATATATATATATGTTTAACTATGTATTCACTGTAAATATTTCACATTGCAATGTTCTGCACATAGCAGAATATGTTCTATGTATTTCTAAATAGATGTTCCTATATATATCTGTTTATTTCTATACCTATATATAATCATCTATATATATATATATATATATATATATATATATATATATATATATATATATATATATATACAGGGAGTGCAGAATTATTAGGCAAGTTGTATTTTTGAGGATTCATTTTATTATTGAACAACAACCATGTTCTCAATGAACCCAAAAAACTCATTAATATCAAAGCTGAATAGTTTTGGAAGTAGTTTTTAGTTTGTTTTTAGTTATAGCTATTTTAGGGGGATATCTGTGTGTGCAGGTGACTATTACTGTGCATAATTATTAGGCAACTTAACAAAAAACAAATATATACCCATTTCAATTATTTATTTTTACCAGTGAAACCAATATAACATCTCAACATTCACAAATATACATTTCTGACATTCAAAATATAGCCACCTTTCTTTGCAAGGACACTCAAAAGCCTGCCATCCATGGATTCTGTCAGTGTTTTGATCTGTTCACCATCAACATTGCGTGCAGCAGCAACCACAGCCTCCCAGACACTGTTCAGAGAGGTGTACTGTTTTCCCTCCTTGTAAATCTCACATTTGATGATGGACCACAGGTTCTCAATGGGGTTCAGATCAGGTGAACAAGGAAGCCATATCATTAGATTTTCTTCTTTTATACCCTTTCTTGCCAGCCCCGCTGTGGAGTACTTGGACGCGTGTGATAAAGCATTGTCCTGCATGAAAATCATGTTTTTCTTGAAGGATGCAGACTTCTTCCTGTACCACTGCTTGAAGAAGGTGTCTTCCAGAAACTGGCAGTAGGACTGGGAGTTGAGCTTGACTCCATCCTCAACCCGAAAAGGCCCCACAAGCTCATCTTTGATGATACCAGCCCAAACCAGTACTCCACCTCCACCTTGCTGGCGTCTGAGTCGGACTGGAGCTCTCTGCCCTTTACCAATCCAGCCACGGGCCCATCAAGACTCACTCTCATTTCATCAGTCCATAAAACCTTAGAAAAATCAGTCTTGAGATATTTCTTGGCCCAGTCTTGACGTTTCAGCTTGTGTGTCTTGTTCAGTGGTGGTCATCTTTCAGCCTTTCTTACCTTGGCCATGTCTCTGAGTATTGCACACCTTGTGCTTTTGGGCACTCCAGTGATGTTGCAGCTCTGAAATATGGCCAAACTGGTGGCAAGTGGCATCTTGGCAGCTGCACGCTTGACTTTTCTCATTTCATGGGCAGTTATTTTGCGCCTTGGTTTTTCCACACGCTTCTTGCGATCCTGTTGACTATTTTGAATGAAACGCTTGATTGTTCGATGATCACGCTTCAGAAGCTTTGCAATTTTAAGAGTGCTGCATCCCTCTGCAAGATATCTCACTATTTTTTACTTTTCTGAGCTTGTCAAGTCCTTCTTTTGACCCATTTTGCCAAAGGAAAGGAAGTTGCCTAATAATTATGCACACCTGATATAGGGTGTTGATGTCAGTAGACCACACCCCTTCTCATTACAGAGATGCACATCACCTAATATGCTTAATTGGTAGTAGGCTTTCGAGCCTATACAGCTTGGAGTAAGACAACATGCATAAAGAGGATGATGTGGTCAAAATACTCATTTGCCTAATAATTCTGCACTCCCTGTATATATATATATATATATATATATATATATATATATATATATATATAAATATATATTTGTTTAAAAAAACATCAGATATGTGTAGATATATTTATTTAGGAACATATTACGTTTTGTAAAGAACATTGGAAAATGAAATATTAATAATTTCATTGCTGGTTAGCACTTTTGCAAATATGTGATGGTGTTTGCGTGATTGACTTCTATGGGGGAATGCGTAAACATGATAGCGATTTTCAAATTTTTACTTTTTGCACAAGTCAGGTTACCGCTGGAGAAAAAACTGTTTTCTTTCAACTTGTAATACCAGCGCAACCCGACTAGTGCAAAAATTAAAATACTAGCGCAGTTTTTGCTATATCAAAAATCCAAAATACAGCTCCATTTGAAATCTAGCCCAATATCTCTTAAAATGGACACAAATATTCAAATATTTAAATAGTATATTAATAGTAAAAAAAAAAAAAGTTTTTATTAAGGTATTTAGTAATATAACAATCAGAACATTACAACCTGAATATCATCCACATATCATAATGGCTCAAATTTGTAAAATTTAAAAGAAGAATAAACATACAGGAGTTGTGTCAAAATTCACAAATCACAATACAGAAATATGATCCCTGAGAACCATAAAGTTGAGCTTATACCAGAAAGTTATAATATGTGTGGACAATTTTAAAAACTATTTATAGGACAAATATGGTATACAATAATATGCATATATCACACACTAGCACTATTCATATCTTACAATGATACCTTGGATTTTTTATTTTACTTAAATGATTACTATAGTACCTCTTTGTCATATTATGCATATTAGGGTGAAACTTTCAACTAGGCTACTTAGAGCATTAAAGTACTGTCTAAATTGAGAGATACAATGTTGAACTGTAGAGTATATAATGCTAAATATATAATACCTCCCAAACTGAACTGGGTCACTCTCTTACCCTGAAAAAGAAATTACACTGGGGAGGATCCCAACAGATATATATATGAACTAAAGTATATAACTCTATATGATATATATAGTAGAATAGTAAAGTAATAATGACATATGGTACTGTATGTATGGGATAACTAATCCTGCACTTATAGTATAAGATGTAGAAAGAATATTGATGAAGCTTGGAGAGTAGATATAAACGGTGACATTGGAAGCCCATATGATAACACTTTTATATAGCAGAGCATAAGTCTAATATTATAGGGGGTCTTGTTGTAATAAAAAAAGGGGAGTAAGCAACTCACCACGTTCAGAGCTGAAGATATATATTAGTTTTACTATATGAAGACCTTCATTTATTTCTGCCTATGTGGTTGGGGTATATACACTATACATCCTGTGCAACAAAACAATTTGAAGGCACCAAATGACATATCTAGACCCCCCTCCTCCTTTGTCTAACTATAAATTAAGACAACATCTGGGAGTAATTTCATATATGAGGTTATGAGATAGCCTTGACCATAAGGATGATCCGGCCCTCTAAGCAGAATACTTAGTACCTGTTGAGCATCTGTGGCTCAAGTCAAGGCCCACTGTCGTGGCCACCGACGGCAGGGTCAACCAGTACATGCATAAGCATGCACATGGAACTTGTATCCTAAATGATATCAGTGCTAAAGGATCAATTTAAGAATACTTATTGTGAGAGATCTAAGTTTCCTATAGATCAGACCAGTGATAGTTAAGTCATCTATAACTCCCTTGAGAAGAGGATTGATGTTTCCATGTATAAATCTACTGAACTGGGATATGTATCTAGTAGAAATGTGCCATTTAAAAAAAATAAAAAAAATATGCCCCAAACTCAATATGCACAAGTTGACTGAATGACTGTAGACTAGAAAGGATAATTAACACAGATCCCATGAACCTGAATTATTATTAGTAAAACCTTATTGCTTATTTTTTTATATGAATAAGTGCCTAAACCATCCCTGTGTGCGATTGATACCCAAACAATAAAAATAAGAACAATAACAACAGAAAAATGGTGATAATATTAGATCTCTGGCTTCATCCATATCAGATGGTCATGTGTCCACTCAAAAAGAGTCATTTAAATATGGGGAAATCAAGCCTCCTAAAAGTTACCCAAGATCTACTAACCACAAAACTAGCTTTATTAACATACTGCATTGTGCTTCACCATCTGAAACACGATTACCCCACTCCAGTCCTTAATGTGTTTTGGCCACCCTGCATACATCTTGGATCTTGTTGTGGACCATACACAAATATGTTTTAGCTGATGAGCTGGAGATATGGCTTACACTGAAGATCCCATTCTTCCAGATCTAGTGCAGAGCCCGTTTGTAAAGGAACAGAGATGTGCTTGAGTTCCTTATAAGGCTGATATCTAGGCGCTTTTTCGTGGCTCCCAGGCCTCTTAGTGTTTGCGATTACAACCTCGCTCCGCATGTTGAGCGAAATGACGAGGGTGGCAATCACATGGCTAGCCTGCCTGGGGGCTTCTAGATAGTCTGTATTCCTTAGTGCCATCCTCACTACAATCAGCTGCTCAGGTACAATTCCAGATTCCCGGATACTCTGCCTGCAGGGTACTTAAATGTGGGTCACCAACTGTGGAATTGTGGGCTCCAAAACAGTCCATGATGTGTCAAGACAACTGGTGGAATTTATCATCAAGCGAGTCACTTATTTTAGATAGCAGCATTAACAGGATAGTATCCGATGTTTGCATGGCTTGTTCAGTATTCAGCAGATGAATACTGCCTTACCCGGTTGATCTTGTAACCGGGGGGGGGGGGGGGGAGATGGCGTTGCTAAGGTAGGCCGCAATCTTCCGACTCAAGTAAACCTACTATACTTTTCTACCAAAGCTTAAAATGGTATCTCCAGACTCAGGACTGTTTCCCCTGATAGCTGACCAGATAATGATGTAGAAAAATATATTTCAATTTATTGAATGTGATGTTGGAGCTCTTATAATTAAGCATCTGATCATGGCTGCGGCTTAGACATGCCCCCTAATAGTAAAATTTTTTAATACTTAATTTTAAAAATGTTTATAATTAAATTTCTATAATTTCTATTATAGTATAGTTTGATAAAATTTAAAACAATCACAATATCTATATACATAGATAGGAAAAATAAACAAATTAACTTTTTAATAAAATTAAAAAAATACCTATGGATGCAGCCATCTTTTGTGCACAACATTAACCATTGAAACAAAGATCTAATTAGGTCTTAAAATTTTTGGACTAAGGGTCCGATGATCTAAACTTCATAATTTCAGACGTGTATTTTCTCGCCCTGGTGGAATTACAGTAACAAAGGGGCAGTCCCTGCGAGTGGTGAGATGTCAGCTATTGAAAGTAATGGAGCTCGCTGTAAAGGAATACTTTGCACCATGGAGCAAAGTTAGCAGTGTGCCGGGGGCGTACTTTAAAAATAAATGCTGCAGCCAACATATATCACATTATGCCTCTTTCTGTGTATAGCATCTTACAATTGCCTTTATTTTAGTATCCATGTGTTTTGTCTATTAGGGTTATAAGTATTTTCAGTGTTTTGAGAAAAGCTCACCACCTTTTAGTTGTCGAGAATAAAATGTGAGAGTGTGAAAATCTTTACAGAATTATGAATTATGCTAGTATTGGAGAGACAGTTTCATATATGCGCATGGAATGCCCATGTTCCGCCCATTTTCTGAAAAAGCAATTACGATTTGTATTTTGTACTTATAAGCACAAATTTCTGTGTGTTTTTTGCACATCCAGTGTACCTAAATTACAGTTTATGCTTTCCATATTTAAGACAATTATTCCTGTATAATTTACATAAAAAAATTACATTTGAAGATGGTGAACTGGGAATCCCCAATCTAACCAATTATCATAGAGCAGCTCAACTAGCACGTATAATGGCATGGAACCTCACCTTCCAAACCATGGGTCAAGTTGGAAGCATCCCTCCAAACAAAACACATCATAGAAAAGATATGCTGGATCCCAAAGAGACAGGCCACCACTATATGAATCTACTACATAGCGTCCACTCTCAGAGTATGGGACAAGACTATCAAAACTCTACAAATATCACTAGTCTCATCCCTCCCCTAACTCCTCTACTAAACAACCCTTTATTTATACAGCCTGAACTGATACAAACACCCTGCTCAACAGACTGACAATTAACCTCCCCAGCCTTCCGCTTATTTCAAAATGGACAATTTAGAACCCAAGCCGATTTAAAATCAAATTTCTGTCCACCTTTTCATAAATGGTTTTCCTACTTTCAAATTCGACATGCACTCCTAACTTTCCCACATAAATCCGACCATAAGAGACCCCTCACACCTTTTCAAATAATATGCACGACTCCATCATTCCACAAATCACACATCCCCATGATCTAAAAAATACTGCAAAGTCCCATCCCAGTACCCACACCTTAGCCAAATGGGAAAAGTAACTAAATAGAGCATTCACTCAAAAACAACAGAACAATATATTCTTAATGATAATGACCAAAAAACATCCATCTCACCAATGATAGCAGAACTAAACTACAAAATATTACTTAGATGGTTCCTCTCCCCTCAGAGACCCACAGAGACTTCATAACATCTTCCCAAGCACCTTTCCCCAGTGCTGGAGGCATTGTGGAGAGATTGGCTATCTCCCTCAAATATTCTGGCACTGCCCCCTCCTTAACCACTATTGGCATACTATAAATATACATATCAACTCTATTAATGATACCACCATAGAGCTACACCCAGTACTGATCCTCCTAAATGACCTCACAAAACTTAATTGCTTATACTGAAGAAAACTACTACAAAATACCTCAAAGCCCCATCTCAGTACCCACACCTTTATATTTAGCCAAATGGGAAAAGTAACTAAATACAGCATTCGCTCAAAAACAACAGAACAATATATTCTAAAAGACCAAAAAACATCCATCTCACCAATGATAGCAGAACTAAACTACAAAATATTACTTAGATGGTACCTCTCCCCTCAGAGACTTCATAACATCTTCCCAAGCACCTATCCCCAGTGCTGGAGGCATTATGGAGAGATTGGCTATCTCCCTCATATTTTCTGGCACTGCCCCCTCCTTAACCACTATTGGCATACTATAAATATACATATCAACTCTATTAATGATACCATCATAGAGCTACACCCAGTACTTATCCTCCTAAATGACCTCACAAAGCTTAATTGCTTATACTGAAGAAAACTACTACAATGCATAATAAATTGTGCCAAACATTTAATTCCTAGATTCTGGAAAAAACAACTACGGCCCAAATGTGTATACACGAAGTCGACCATGTTCTTTCACTTGAGACAATTCATTATAGTTTCCAGGGAAAAAGCAGATTTTATCCTAGATATCATTTCTATATGGGAACATAGAGAAATTAATTAATATATAAATACTTGTCCTCTTCAGATGGGCACCCCCATTATACATCATACACCACTTACCACTCATATAGTAGTCTGACCCCCCTCCCTCCTAGCCCTTTTCTTCCCTTCTCCTGGTCCTAGTTACTTCCCCATTGTTAAGACCCCTCTCCTAGACTTCAATAGATGTTTACTTTTGCAAGGAATCATAAAATGTTACTCCTATACATGTATAATTTCCTAGCACAACAGGGAGCTATCTGATGTTTTAATTCATGGTCTCTAACTTGGGCATAATGAACTCCAGCCCAGGAATGCAAATTTCTCACTTGGAGACCGACTCCTTCTAAGAGACCACAGGGGATATTTATCAAAGCATCAACGTAAAATACGCTTGTGTCCCGCGTCATATTTGTCGCGAGATTGATCCACCGTAGTTATCAAAGCTTCAAGATCGTCAAATGTTGAAATTTGTGACGTAATATACGCTCCCGCAATCTCAATCCGACTCAGATCGATGCTTGCGTCATTACAGATGTTTTGAATTCACATTTGACTCTATTTGACCCTTTTCCAAATATATCAAACATTTAACAGGTACGCTCGCGTCTATTCCGACGCAGCGTACCTAATTTTCAATCCGCCAACCTTGAGGCCACGAATGCCATAGAAATTATTGGGAGTCTGAAAACAAAGAAAACTTATGTTCAATGCTGCAAGAGAATGAAGTATATTACATAATAAAAGTAAATTAGAAACTTTATTAAAATTGTATACCCTTTCTAAATCAAACAATAGTATTGCTCCACAGTTGGTGCACTAGTAGATATAGGGATAAAAATGAAAAATACATTACTATTTATGGATTATGATACAAATTTGTCTCTCATTACAAAGCAAGGGGACAATATTATTTCTCCAAATTTGTTGCAAAGTTTTGCCCCAAACTTGTTTCACTAATAGATATAGAGATGAAAATGAAATAAATACACAACGTAATATAGCTAACTTCCTTTTTTTATGGAAAAATCTACTTGCACCATGTTTAAGGCATGTAATACAAGTCCTACTCTCCACTTCGCACCAAATTTGACGCAACACTTTTCGCACCAATTATGACGCAAACTCCTAAACAACCTATACACTAGTGAATTTTTCAACCACTTTTGATCGGAATATGCATAATCACGTGATTTATAACATCAGCCAATCTGATTTAAATATACATTTTAAACTATCACTAAATAATCAAATTGCTCGATACTTGTGTCATTGATCACTCATCAGAACTTGTGCCATTTGTTACATTGTGTATTATACTTTGAAAGTATGTATATGTGAAATTAGTATTAAAGATAAACATTGATGCTGACATTAGGACACGCAGTGTAATATTTTAGACAATGATTTTAAAATTTGAATTGATGTTTGATTCTTTATAATCTTAAGATGATATCTCAAAGGGATAGCACAACTAACATTAAATTGTCATGAATCAGATACAGCAGAAATTAAAATCCCTTCTTTACTGTAATGCTTTTTTCAGTGTATTTATTCCTTCTCTTGAAATTCTTTTTCAGTAAGAAATGTCATCTTATATGCCAACCAATTTTATAGCACCTTTGTAAGGATAGTTTTTAAAACCTAGATTGCAGGGGTTACACAGGTACAGAGATAAAACTGGTCCAGCTCTTAAAATATCCATTAGACTTGCGAGCAATAAAAAAATGTGGTTCGCTTCATTTTGTTTCGATTTGGGTCGTAAAAAAAATTCATTTGAGATATTTGTAATAATTCGGTATGTGTCGGTAATTTGATTTCGGAATGTATTCGTGTCGTTCCGAATTTTGAAATTCGGATGCATTCAAAACTGTTACTGAATTATTATTAATGTTGGACCAAATCTTTATTACGGAATGAACCGTTATTTCTAACTAATGTTCCGGTGATTGCCGAAACAAAATTATGTTAAACCGCTGCCGCCACCCACACCGCCACTAAATGAAGTTATTAACCCCTAAATCACCGTTCCCCCACATTACTAACACTACCTAAACCTATTAACCCCTAAACGGCTGCCCCCCACATCACCGACACTAACTAAATAATGAAATAAAGTTATTAACCCTGAAACCACAGTTCCCCAACATCGCTGACATGAACTAAACCTATTAACCCTAAACTGTACCTCCCCAGATCGCCAACACTACCTAAACCTATTAACCCCTAAAACGCTGTTCCCAAACATTGCCAACACTAAATCAATCACTAAACAAAGTATTTACCCCTAAACTGCTGTTACCTGAAATCGCCGACACTAACTAAACTATTAACCCCTAAACCGCACCCCTCCACACATTGCCAACTCTACCTAAACCTAATAACCTCTAAAGCGCCATTCCCAAACATCACCAACACTAACTAAACTTATTAACCCCTAAACCGCAGTTCCCTGACATCACCAACACTAACTGAACCTATTAATTAACCCCTAAACCACTGGCCCCCACATCGCAACAACCTAAATTAAACTATATTAACCCCTAAACCTAACACTCCCTAACTTTAACATAATTTAAATAGACCTAAATTAAAGTTTAAATTATTAACTAAATAATACCTATTTAAATCTAAATACAAAGTAACTTACCTGTGAAATAAAACCTAAGCTAGCTACAATATAACTAATAGTTCAATTGTAGCTAGCTTAGGTTTTATTTTATTTTCACAGGTAAGTTTGTATTTAGTTTAACTAGGTAGACTAGTCAGTAAATAGTTATTAACTATTTAATAACTACCTAGTTAAAATAAATACAAATTTAGCTGCCTTACACTTAAAGCTAACATTACAAAATTAAAAAACTACCATTACAAAATAAAAAAAACTACCTTTTACAAAAAATAAAACACTAAAATTACAAAAAATAAAAAAATTACCATTACAAAAAACAAACGAAATTATCCACAACAATAAAAATTATTTCTATTCTAATACCCCTTTTTTTTTTAAAAAAAAAAAAACACCCCAAAATAAAAAAATCCCTAATCTATAATAAACTACCAAGGGCCCTTAAAGGGGCCTTTTGTAGGGCATTGTCCTAAAGAAATCAGCTCTTTTCCTACAAAAGAAAAACACAAAGAACCAATAACATTACAAACCCCCAAACCCACAAAATAAAAATAAAGTTAAACCTAATCTACCCATTGCCCTGAAAAGGGCATTTGTATGGGCAATGCCCTTAAAAGGGTATTCAGCTCTTTTACTGCCCATGAAAAATAAAAAATGGCTATTCTAAAAAAAAAAACACCCCCAAAAAATTACATAAAATAACAAACTAATTATCAAAAATAATAAAATTATTAAAATTATTCCTATTCTAATAATAATTTTTTTTTTTTAAAACACCCCAAATTAAAAAACCTAATCTATAATAAACTACCAATAGCCCTTAAAAGAGCCTTTTGTAGGGCATTGCCCTGAAGAAATTAGCTACAATTACAAAGACCAACTAACATTACAAATCCCACCCCCCAAACCCACAAAATAAAAAAAACTATCTAAAAAAAAATAATAATCTACAATTTGTATGGGCATTGCTCTGAAAAGGGCATTCAGCTCTTTTACTGCCTTTAAAAAGGCATTCTGCCCACCCTAATCCAAACAATTTAAAATAATCTAACACTAACCCCTCTTTAGTTACTCACAGTTGTTGAAGTCCCACTTGAATGATCTTCATTCCAGAGGCTCCATCTTCACCCAGGCGGCTCCATCTTCATCCATCGCGGGACTGGCATCTTCTTCATCCCTGCGGAGGCGGAGCAGAGATGTGCGGAGGCGGAGGTCCTGGCCGAAGTCCTGGAGGAGGTCCAGGAGGAGGTCCAGGCAGAGGTCCATCGATCCGATGTGGAGGTCCTCTTTATGCGATCGTCTGCCACACACTGAGGATTGAAATGCAAGGTACCCCTTTTATACTGGGGGTCGAATCAGCCAATAGAATGAGAGCTGCTTAACTCCTATTGGTGGATTTTAACAGCCAATAGGATTTTAGCAGCCCTAATTCCCATTGGCTGATTTATTTTTTTTAGCCAATAGGAATGCAATTGTACCCCCAGCATTTTAATCCTCAGTGTGCGGCAGACGATTGCATGAAAAGGACCTCCACATCAGATCAATGGACTTCTGCCTTGACCTCCACCTTGGACCTCCGCCTCCACGCATTGACCACTCTGCCTCCTCAGGGATGAAGAAGATGCCGGCCCTGTGATGGATGAAGATGGAGCCGCTGGGATGAAGATCGTTCAAGCGGGACATAAGCAACTGTGAGTACCTAAAAAGGGGTTAGTGTTAGGTTTTTTTTTTAAGGTTTTTTTGGGGTAGTTTTTTTGGGGGTGCTGGGGTTTGTAATGTTAATGGGTCTTTGTATTTTTTTTTAGAAAAATAACTGATTTCTTTAGGGCAATGCCCTACAAAAGGCCCTTTTAAGGGCTATTGGTAATTTATTATAGATTAGGTTTCTTTTAGTTTTGGGTGGTTTTTAAAAAAAAAAAATGGGTATTATTATATGAATAATTGTTATCATTCTTTTAATGGGCAGCAAAAGAGCTGAATGCCCTTTTTAGGGCAATGCCCATACAAATGCACATGGGTAGATTAGGTTTATCTTTATTTTTATTTTGTGGGTTTGGGGGTGAGGGTTTGTAATGTTAGTGGTTCTTTGTGTTTTTCTTTTGTAGGAAAAGAGCTGATTTCTTTAGGGTAATGCCCTACAAAAGGCCCTTTTAAGGGCCCTTGGTAGTTTATTATAGATTAGGGATTTTTTTATTTTGGGGTGTTTTTTTTTTTGTTTTGTTTTTAAAACGGGGTATTAGAATTGGAATAATTTTTATTGTTTTGGATCATTTTGTTTGTTATTTTTGTAATGGTAGGTTTTTTTATTTTTTGTAACTTTAGTGTTTTTTATTTTTGTAATGGTAGTTTTTTTATTTTGTAATGTTAGCTTTTAGTGTAAGGCATCTTTGTTTTTATTTCGAAGGTAAGTTTGTATTTATTTTAACTATTTACTAACTAGTCCACCTAGTTAAAAAATACAAACCTACCTATGAAATAAAAATAAAACCTAAGCTAACAACATGTAAACATGTTTGCAAAAGATTTCTGACATAACACACACATATATATATATAATATATGTACAAATTCTAGCATTAATAATCATTTATAAAAAAAAACATGAGATAGAAGCATTTCATGACTTCTAGAAATACAAATACACATTAATTTATGTGAAAGTATCAAATTGCAAATAAATATAAAAATAACTTTCTATGAGATATTGTTTGCTGAGGTATAAATGTAGCTATTTCTTGGACATTAACAGATGAAAAATAAAAGATTAGGTTTAGAGAAATGTGCTTGTTCATCGACAGTAATGAAATGGTATAAATAAAGTTGGGAAAAAACAGAATAACCGCGACATCGATATCTGTTAGTTAACAACAGTCCGATGCTCATCACGCCATACTTGACGCGCATGTTTTTTATAGTGTTTTTAATTAAAAAAGGGCATCATATGTGGATCTGCGGCAGCAATGTCTGGCGAGCGTATTGACGCCGGCAAATGCACCAAGATTGACGCTTTTATAAATATCCCCCCTCTTGTTTTATTTGTTGTTACCCATGTTTAATCGTACCCTCAAGAGGGTTTATTATTGTTCTTTTTTTCTCTAATGTATGTTTTAAAATAATATTTAATTCTATAAAAAAAATTAAATTTTTTATAAAACACGATTTTTGATGAGAAATTGTGTTTTAATTTTTTATACATGCGTTTTAATTTTTTACACATCTTAACAATACAATTTTTCTTCCATATATTTATGTCAATGGTTTAATTTTTCATTTAGCATGATTTTTAAATTTTATTGTGCACATAACATACAGTATATGCCCCTTAGTGAGACACCCTGCTTAAGGGTAAAAAGTTGCTTTAAATCATTCCACCAGGGAAACTAGCATGCATTAATTTATAATCTTGCAAGCCCAAAAATGTTCGGTATGAGAAATGCTGGATCAATTCACAATGAATAAACTAAATGGAGGATTAGTAAGGTTGAATTAAAACACAGTTGTGTAGATTTGAATTTGCATTACCCCTAAAGAATTTAAACTACAGGTACTGTCATTTGCCCTAAATTAGTTTTAGGAATTGATTATGTAGTTCTACCTTAGTGACATATTTGTTTTCATAATTTGTTTTTTTTGTTAAATATGTGTCCTTTGATATTGCTCTTGTGTGCCCAGCCTTTATGTAACTATTGTTATTATTATTAATATTATTATTAAGACAGTCTCTTTCTTGATTTCAGCCAGTTGGGACCTCTTGCTTACCCTTACCTTGGTAACCTTTTCTAAACTGTTTGACACTGGATCTATTATCATCAAAATTTGGAAATAAAGAAATAAATTCTCTTGCACACGTTTACAACTTTTTCAAAAAGTTGTTGGTGTTTGGGATGCTATGATCATCATAACTAATGAAAACAGAAGAAAGCAATATCTTGATGTATGTAATATCAATGGTTAATAATTACACGATTAATGAGATTGTTTAAGTGTTTATTTCTCTTAAAAAAAAGTCTGCATAAGTGTTGTAAAAAAAATATTTTTTTTGTTACAGCAATGTAAAGCATGAAATATTTTCATGCACTCTTTGTATGAAGTTTACTAAACTGTAACACGTTTTTAATAAATGATTATTATTAAAAATGTTTTATTTAGGGTGTGTAGCACTTTTTAGAAAAGCTTAATGTAAGATATTTAACAGTAATGTTTTCAATTAAACCAAACTGTCATATGTTTTCACATAATTTGTAATATAACTACTCCCATAATTATGACATTATCTTAGTACTAGTCATCAACTTTCAAGGCTAGAAAACTCTTATTACCACACCCAAATTCAAGAACAAGGCTTAAGGTTCTGAATGTGTAAAATATCTCTATGGGTTACAGTTTACAGAATTTAGGAGTAGATTAAAAGTTTAAGATGTAAAATTGTAATAAAAAATGTTAATAAACTCTGAAAAAAGTGACTCTAACAAAAACCCAAAAATAAAAGACGCTGTCTATTTTAAAACAAACTCTCAATATGGCTAAAGCAAATCATTTGGATTTTGTCAGACCTCCCAACTGTTTCTAATTCTGAGCTCTGTCCCATTGCTCCTATGAGACAGCATATGTCCCTGTTTGCAGAATGTACCTTAGCTCCAGCCGCAGATATGCTCAGACGCGTCCATAAACTGCCTAGGCATACCACAAACCACCCAGTCACATACACAATCTCACCCACTATACATTCATTACCCTAATCCCTTCCAACAAGGCCCGCCCACAAAACAGAGATTGCCCCGCATAACGTCCTCAGTCCCTAATAGCTAGCCACACGTCTTGGGTGGTGTAATACAATCATAAAAGACTGAAGCGAGGTGTTGCCGTCAGCTTATTCACATTTATATGTGTACATATATATTTACATATTTATATGTGTATATATATTTTTACAGACATATATACACATATACACAAATATATATATGTGCATTGGAGACCTTTGCAGTTAAGTTGATGAATACATGTAAAATCATATGTATGCAATATTTATATTTAATAAAGTGTTTAACTGTGTATGTAGTGTAAATATTTTATTTATTCTTAACACAAGGGAATAGGTTCTAAGTATTTAAATAAATGTTCCCATATGTATATATGTATATATCTATAACTAGATCAATATATAGATCGGTAGATGATAGATAGATAGATATAGATATATATTTTACCTAGTGAAGTTAAAGCGTACCACTCTCCACTCATAATCTAGCTCATAATTAGCAAACACATTCCTAATGAAAGATAACCACACAATAATGTCTTCATTTGTCATATACTTGGGTTATGCAAGGCAAAATAATAATAATAATAATAATAATAATAATAATAATAATAATTTATAATGATTTTATAAAATACTAAGCAAAACAATTAAAGCACAAGTATGTGTGTAAAGCAGTTTGTACATATAGAAGTGTAATTAAATTGCAACCCTTAGTTTAGTGTATTTTTTTTTTGTACACTATGTGTGGGGCATTTGCAAATATATAAGAAAATGACTGCAGTATAAAACAATTATAGATAATATCAAAAGAAAAAGTAGGAACTTTTAACTGTACTCGTGCTTTAATCCATTTATTAAGTATACTGTAAAAAAAGAATTTATATTATTAGCATATATCAAAACAATACAAAACTTTACAAATGTTGAAACACATTACTAATTACAGAAACACCCTGCATGTGAATAAAAAGCAACAGATTGCATATGTCCATGTACAGATATTGAACTCGAAAGGTTTCATCAAATAAGTATAGGCACTTACATTCATTCTTCATCAACAGATGATCCTTCAGGATATTTGTAGAAGATGTCATTCATCTACAAATGCATTAACGGGACATGAAACCTAAATGTTTTTCTTTCATGATTCAGATAGAGAATCCAATTTTAAACAACAATTCCAATTTACTTTTATAATATAATTTGCTTCATTCTTTAGATATCCTTTGTTAAAGAAATAGCAATGCACATGGGTGAGCCAATCACACAAGGCATTTATGTGCAACCACCCATAAGCAGCTACTTATCATATTTAGATATGATTTTCAACAAATCATATCAAGATAATGAAGTAAATTAGTAGAAGTAACTTGGAAAGTTGTTTAAAATTGCCTGCTCTTTCTAAATCATGAAAGAAAAAAAAAATTGGGTTTCATGTTCCTTTAAGATTGCTTGTATGTTAAACATAAAGAGGCTATTATGTTCGGAGGCTCTGTAGTGAAGTCTGCTATGTTGCATGTAACTCACACTGGAGTGGCAAATCTCTTACACTGCGGGTAGACGGATTCCTTCACCAGTCCTAGCCATGGAGAAGCTGAAGGGATTCCAATGCAACAACTCCCAAGTTACTGCTTTAGATTCACTGCAGTGTTCAAGATGTTACATACAGATTGCCACTATAAATATAGTCTCACCATCAGTAAAATGCAGGTAGGTTGTCACCCTTGAGGGACCAAAAGATTACAGTAGAGTTTCAAATAAGAAGGGATGGTCAAAATCATCCATTGGCCTCATTTTGACCATCCTTTCTTATTTGAAACTCTACTGTTCTCTTTTGATCCTCTACTCACAGACCAAATAATAAAGGACACTAAGCTGGAGAATAACATTCGGCTAGATTACGAGTTTTGCGGTATGAGTGGAAAAAATAACATTAAGGCTCTTTTTCACTATCGCTGGTATTACGAGTCTTGCAGATTTAGGGGCACCGCACACTTTTTTTGGCCTTAACGCAACGTAATTACCGCAGCTTTCAAAAAGTCATTTTTCAATGGGACTTCCTTTGCACCGGTATTATGAGTCTGCCTGGGAGGTCAAAAAGTGAACGGTACACCCTATACCGCCAAGATCAATACCGTAAACTGAAAGTCAGTAGTAATAAGTTTTATGCTACAACGCCGTAACATAAAACTCATAACTTACATGCTAAAAAGTACACTAACACCCATAAACTACATATTAACCCCTAAACCGAGGCCCTCCCGCATTGCAAATACTATAATAAATTTATTAACCCCTAATCTGGCACTCCGGACATCGCCGCCACTATAATAAACATATTAACCCCTAAACCCCCACACTCTCGTCTTGCAAACACTAGTTAAATATTATTAACCCCTAATCTGCTGTCCCTAACATCGCTGCAACCTACATTACAGTTATTAACCCCTAATCTGCCGTCCCCAACGTCACCGCCACTATACTAAAGTTATAAACCCCTAAACCTAAGTCTAACCCTAACACCCCCTAGCTTAAATATAATTAATATGAATCTAAATAAAACTTACTATCATTACCTAAATAATTCCTATTTAAAACTAAATACTTACCTATAAAATAAACCCTAAGCTAGCTAGAATATAACTAAAAGTTACATTGTAGCTAGCTTAGGGTTTATTTTTATTTTACAGGCAAGTTTGTATTTATTTTAACTAGGTAGAATAGTTAGTAAATAGTTATTAATTATTTACTAACTACCTAGCTAAAATAAATACAAATTTACCTGTGAAATAAAACCTAACCTGTTTTACACTAACACCTAACCTTACACTACAATTAAATCAATTACCTAAATTAAATACAATTACCTAAATTACAAAAAACCCCACTAAATTACACAAAATAAAAAAAGAAATTATCAGATATTTAAACTAATTACACCTAATCTAATAGCCCTATTAAAATAAAAAGCCCCCCCCCCCCCAATAAAAAAACCCTAGCCTAAACTGAACTACCAATAGCCCTTAAAGGGCCTTTTGCGGGGAATTGCCCCAAAGAAATCAGCTCTTTAACCTGTAAAAAAAAATACAAACACCCCCCAACAGTAAAACCCACCACCCACACAACCAACCCCCCCAATAAAATCCTAACTAAAAAAATCTAAGCTCCCCATTGCCCTGAAACACTAAAATGCTGCTTAGAAATCCTTTACAATGGGAGGTGGCTACTGAGGAACTTTTGAGGTAAAATATCTTTCTTTTTTACATAGAGATGTTCAGGAGATATTTTCTAGTCAGCTTTTTACAGCTATGCTGCATCACTTTCAAGTGTTTAAACATTTGGGTATTATGGCCCTTTAAGCATATTTGCGAATAAAAATTTTAAATAAATACATAGTTAAAACAGTGATAAGGATCACTCAATTGATATTAAATACGTATATATTTGGGGGGATATTATTGTCAATTGTCTTGTAAAAAAAACTGTTTAGGCAGAATTCGAGGTTTAGGCACTTTGGGTGAAGGGTTTGGAGTTGAAAAATCCATCTGGATTCTACTCTTAGGAGGTCATTCGCATGATTTCCTCATCTACTTTTAAAAACCTTCTCTATCACTGTAAAGTGGAAATATTTAAAATGGCTGTTGTTGCACTCTCTAAAGTGTTTGGGAACTGGGAGGTCTACATTTTTTTTTTTTTTCTAGAATGTTCGATAGACAGTATATGTTCCCTTAGGCGTTCTCTTACAGTTCTCTCAGTTTTACCTGTGTATTCCATTTTACAATTTTTATCCATGCATCTGATGGTGTTTTGATTTTGTATTGTTTCCCTGTTCTTGTGGAATTAAAAGTGTCTGTTTTTTCTGTGTACCTGCAAGACTTGCATATTCTGCAAGGGGGAAAAAAACCTTAAAAGGAACACTAAACTAAAAAGAAAATATTTCATGATTTAAGTAGAGAATACAATTTTAAACAACATTCCAATTTACTTCTGTTATCAAATTTGCTTATTTCTTTAGATATCCTTTGTTGAAGAAATAGCAATGCACATGTGTGAGCCAATCCCACGAGGCATCTATGTGCAGCACCCAATCAGCAGCTACTGAGTTTATCTATATATGTTTTTCAGCAAAGAATATCAAGAGAATTAAGCAAATTAGATAATAGAAGCAAATTAGAAAGTTGTTTAAAATTGCATGCTCTTGAGCTCAGTAAATCATCACCACCGGAGCCTCAATAGTGCCAAACCAACGCACTAAATTGAATGGTATAGGGGTGGGAAAGGACTGATTGCTAACTATTGACTTTCTTTTGCACGGGTCCCCCCAGGTCTTGCTTAGCTATTGCAAGGAAATGGCAAACAAAAAAATGATAAACTGATTACTAAACAACATAACTGGAACAGGAGCGTTCCTCTCTCTCCCTAGCAGATAAGCTGTCTGGAGGGGAAGGGGGACGTTTGAAAAGCATCTGATACGATAGGACCAGGATTGACCAGATAGAGCAAATCACAGGTACCTGGCGACAGGATGCAACTCTCTGGGAAATCGAGTGTCAAGAGCTGGAGGTGAATCTCCCCATACTCATCTTGCTGTGGTGACATCCAGCGGAGAAGCGTAGTCTCGACTAAGCCCTGTGCAGAATCGCCTTCCCCCTCCCACCGGTGTTGCGTGAGGGGGCCTGGTCCGGAGGTGCGGCTGTCAGGTGACTGAGACGTAGACGTTGGAGATCGAGCGAGAGACGGAAACCCAGAAGGGAGCCTGCAGACATTTCACATGCTGTAACCGGGCTCTGGTTGTTCAGTCCCAACAGGGGTTGTGGAGGCTGGCTGTGAACGGCATCGGGAGGAGCTCGGTCTCTTTTTGTTTTCTCCTATGTCCTTTGGCTGCCTCTTCACGAAAAGGAGGGTTGGTGGTTAATCAGTGGTGAGTGTAAGTCCCTGGAAGCGACAGACCCGGACCCTATTCCTCTCACCGATGTTGCATGTGGAAGCTGCGGCCGGTCCCTAAGGGAGAGATACACCCACAGGTCCATCACGCTCATAGGACTGGGTCAGGTACTTTTTATCTTTTTTTGTTTTCTCTCCTGTGTTGGCCTGGACAAGTGAATTAACCCTGAACTCTCTATCAGTCAATTTGGGGCAAGTTGGCCCTGAGTGAAGAGATTGCCTGTGCAGTTAACTATAGACAGATAGACGGGAGTAAGAAGAGGGAGACTCCCATACTAACCTTGGAAGTGGGAACTTTATTGTACTTAAATTCTTTCTTGTGTCTGGGAGATTGGGATAACATAACATTACTGTTAACTACTACAAAACTTAATTCTTCCCAATATTAATATATCTAAAACTCCTCAAACTTGAGAGAAGCTATACTGTGCAAGGGTTATATTGATACATTGACTGTATAATGTGTATTAACAATTAATGTGAAAAATGTGAACTAAATCAGATATATGCTCTTCACATGCGATAACTGTGGTACACACTGTGATGATTAGGGCATAATTGTGGCATATATGATAACTTTGGTATAACTGGGGCACCGTGATAATTGTGATACTGGGGTGCTCATATCAGTTGGGTCACTATTTAAACATGATATCAGTCTGAAACAAAAATCGATGTTACCAAAAATAGTCTGATTCACTAAATTTATTTTCTACCAATTTTGTGAAATTGATTCAGGAGGTGCAACACGTTCAATTGTGAAGCTCCCCACGATTTTGGTAGAGGTTATAGAGAACAGATGAGAAAGTGCAGCAAAACTAGCTGCTCAGGCTCAAAATAAGATTAAATAAGTCATTAATATAAGCTAGTAAGCTGCCTGCAAAAGTGAGCAACAGTGAAGCAGCTTGGGAGGGGAGGTAGAAGGTGAAGGTAAAGGGGAAAATGCTGTAAACTACACATATTAGTTAAATATCCCTCGCTGGTTGCATTAATTTAACTAAATCATTGGTTTAAAGGGTTAATTCAACTGAGGGAAGCAATAGACCCTAGAGCAGCAAAACCAATTTAGGGATATGAAATTTCTAGGGTTAAATTTTTTTAGCCTGGGAGAAACTGTAGCCCTCCCTAGTCCTTTTTTTTTTTTTAAAAAAAACGAGGAAAAACAATAATAAATCTGTCTGGACAATAAATGTAAGGTAGAAGGGCTACCTGTAAAAGCGAAAACCCCACCATAGGTGGCTAAACAGTTTGTTTGTTTGTTTGTTTGTTTTTTTCCCCTTTTAAAATTGGCTCATTGTGCACGGTTAACCATTAATTAAGTAAAGCAGGGGCTAAGGATACCATAAGCGGAAGAATCCTTTAGAGCTAATTGTGAATACAGAGAGCCAGGAGAAGAGAAGGGGTTAAACTCAGAATCACTTTGTTGTGGGTTCACAACTAATCACTTACTGGATTTGGTCACTAACAATAACACGCACATTTTTTTTTTTCCTTTTTTTTTTTTTTTTCACATTTTTCACACATTTTTTTTTTTTTTCACTTTAATTCCCTCAACTACCCATCACTATCAATACCACACATAATTCCTCACATCCCTTTTTCATCTCCCCCCCCCTCACCTTGAATTACCACCTTGGTAAGCCTAAAATTAAGTGCACAGCCCCAAATCACAGGTGGGTCCACCGCACATGGATAAATTCCTAAACATTCACGGCAAAAACCCCTCTCCAACCATGGCGAACAAAAACAGAGATAGAAAAATAAAAAGCTCAATAAACACCTCAGTAGATACTAATATAGCTCCCAGCAATCCCTCATACTCTAGTGAACCCTCAAACACCCAAGCCTTGGTGGATAGTATCTTAGAAGCACTTGCCCCTAAGTTTGACACTCTGAGGTCAGAGATCAAGCAAGATATGAGATCACTTTCACAAGAGCTTAGGCAGTTTTCCAATAGAGTACAAGAGCTTGAGCAAAGGGTCTCAGATCTTGAAGATCAAACAGTCACATATAATACAAAATCCAAAACTAATGAAGCAACAATTGAAAAACTTCAGGAGGATTTAGAAAACCGTTCCAGACGGAATAATTTTAGAATTATAATTTTAGAATTATAGGAGTGCCAGAGGAGAAGCAGAACGGAAATTTAAATAACTTCATTACTGAAACATTAGTCCAACTCCTCAAAATTCCAATTGCATATCCTAAAATTATTATTGAAAGAGTTCACAGATTAGGGAGACCAGCCCCAGATAACACAGGGAAAGTTAGGCCAAGACCAATCATAGTCAAACTATTGAACTTTCAGGATAAAATCACTCTTTTTCAATATTACCGTAAAAACCAGCCCATTTCTTTAGGGAATTCCAGTATCTTTTTGTTTCAGGACTTTTCAGTTGAAACGGCAACCAAGAGAAGGGTGTTATCTCCAACATGCACTAAACTCATTAACCTGGGCATGCGGGCCACCCTGATCTATCCAGCAAGGCTTAAAGTTTGGGTTAAGGATGAAATTCACTATGCTGATACGGCTAAAGAGGCAAGCAAACTCTTAGCTAAATTAAATATTCCTGAATAGTTAAAAGATTCAAATTAAAAATGTGACAGTTGATATCCGTTAAGAAATGGCTCAAGACTTTGGTGTTGTCTCCTTGGCGTCTGATATAGCATTCCTCCAGGAAACGCATTTAAAAATTGAGGAAACTAGGAAACTAAAGAAATCCTGGGTAAAGGAGGTAATGGCCACCCCATGTTTAAATAGGAAAAGAGGAAAAGAGGCGTAGCCATACTCTTGGGGAAAAAGATAATGGCCAATGGTTTAGAAATTCTTGGTACAAGAGTAGACCCAGAAGGGAGATTTATACTGTTAAAAATTAAGGTGGCGAAAACCATATACACACTATGTAATCTATACGCACCTAATGTGATAGACTCATTTTTCTGGGACTCCGTGTTAACTAAAATTATTAGTTATTAGGAAGGTTTTTTGATATGTGGGGGTGATTTTAATATGGCCCGAAAATATCCGCTAGACAGACTAAGACAGACTAAGGTCAGTTGCTAACCAATTTAAAAACAAAAGAGACAACTTGGAAACCAAGATTTTCAAAAAAATTACACAGAACTTGGCAGTAAAAGATATTTGGAGACTGCAAAATCCAGAGACAAGAAATTTTACATGCCTATCTAGGGCCCATAAATCATTCTCCAGAATTGACCTATTTTTGCTGGACATTAAGCTCTTAGAGCGGAAAGTAAAGACAGAGATCTTACCTATCTCCCTTTCGGACCATGCCCCCATTGTTCTTCAGCTCCAGGAGCCCGATAAGAGACTTAAACAAGCATGTTTTTTTTTTCCTAGTTATCTATCAAAAGATTTAAAATTCAAAAATTGGCTCAATCTGAAATTTAAAGAATATGCGGAGCACAATGTTGAATATTGTAGGCATCCTATGATATTCTGGGAGGCTGCAAAAGCTGTTTTAAGGGGTGAAATAATATCTTATATTGCCAATATTCAGAAAAAAATTAAAACCAGAGAGAAAGAAGTGGTTAGTTCATTAATTAACTCTTATAATCAATATCTCCTAGATAAATCAAGGGTCAATTGGCTTAAATATATAAAGGCTAAAAATGAGAGAGATATGTATCTAACTTACCAGGCTTCGCAAAAGGAATTAAAACTTCAAGCCAAACTTTATAGATTTGGAAATAAAACAGGCAAGCTCCTGGCTAATTTAGTAAAAGGATCAAAAGGATCAGCCGTGATTGATTCACTTCAACAGGAAGGTAAAACAATAACTAGATCAGAGGAGATAGCAGATCTCTTCTTGACTTATTATCAGGAGATATATTCGTCCAAAAAATCAGACAAGACTCAATCTGCTCAGTTCTGGAGACAGTTGACACCCCCATCTTTAGGGAGAGAAGAATTAGAGATCCTAAACACCCCTATCACTGAGTTGGAAACAGAGAAAGTCATTAATAAACTCGCATTTGATAAGGCACCCGGCTCAGACTCACTACCAAATGAATTTTATAAAATTATTTCACCATTGATAGTGCCAAATCTTTGTAATCTATACAATGCAATATTTATAGACGGGCTCCCAATTCCCTCCTCTTTTTCGGCTTCAAATACAATATTAATACCTAAACAAGGTAAAGATCCTACCCTGAAAGAGTCATACAGACCCACAGCTCTACTGAATATAGATTATAAGATCTTAACCTCTATTTTAGCAAACAGACTACAATCTATTCTACCTATCATTATACACAAAGATCAAGCAGGTTTTCTTTACAAACGCAACTCATCAGCAAAAATAAGAGAAGTTCTGATGACGGTAGACTATTTTAATACAGGGGTGAGCATTGAGGGGGGGGCGGACATCCCTGACCAGGCAGTCATTTCTATAGATGCGGAAAAAGCATTTGATTCGGTACACTATGATCATATAACAGAGACCTTAACTAAATTTGGGTTTAAGGGTAAATTTTGTCAATTGATTAAAAATCTATACAACAAACCATCTACGAGACTGCTGATCAATGGTTCCTTTACCCCCGAGATTATACTGGAGAGGGGAACTCGGCAGGGGTGTCCTCTCTCCCCACTGCTTTTCGACATTTCAATAGAGCCCTTAGCTATGATGGTAAGACATCAATTAGAAGGCATAAAAATACGCAATAAGGAGCTCAAAATTGCATTATATGCAGATGACATCCTTCTCTACATAGCAAACATCAAGGATAATCTGCCAAAGTTAATACGGATTATTAAACAATTTGGGTCTTTTTCAGGCTATAAAGTCAATACTTCAAAATCAGAAATGCTATGGTTGAGAAAAAAATAAAGAATCACCATCAAACATACCCTTTAAAATAGTGTCAGAGGCCTTTAAATATCTAGGTGTCCTAATTCCATCTAATATAGACAAGCTCTATGAATTAAACATCCCTCCAATACTTCAGGATATTAAACAGAGTTTAGCGAACTGGCAAAGTCTCCCCCTGTCCATATCTGGTAGGATAGCCTTGTTCAAAATGGTATTATTGCCAAAATTATTATATATCCTCCAAAATGTTCCAATAACACTTAAAGGGAAGGACATTCGGCAGCTGAATGCGGTATTGAGAAGATACATGTGGCAGAACAAAAAAACAAGAATCGCTTTCTTCAAATTACAACTACAAAGAAACCAAGGGGGTTTTGCACTGCCGGATATACGTCTGTACAATATAGCTTATCTAGCATGCATTGTGGCAGATTGGATTTTTTCCAAAGACTTTATAACAAACAACGATTTAGAGAGTAACATTTTCTACCCATTTTTACCAGTAGCCTTAATACACTGTAACTCTAAATCAATACCGCAGGAGCTGAAATCATTTAAAACAATCTACAATCCTATACAAAGTTGGTGGAAATTGGGCAAGCTCCTATCGTTAGATTGTAATGCATCTAAGTTTGTCCCACTTCGGGGCAACCCGAAATTTCCGGCTGGCCTAGACTCAGCAACATTTCAAAGATGGCATACGGTAGGGTTGGATAGGGCTATTCAGTTGATAGACAGAGAGAATCAAGCGGTTAAAACTTATGAATCACTTAGACAGGAATTCGATATCCATAACAGAGAATTCTTTGCCTACTTGCAGGCCAGACATTTTGTAACAGAGCTCAGGAGGGAGGTAAGTGGAGAATGGACATGGGGGAGACTGGAGGGGTGGTTAGAAATGGTGAAAAATGGCCATTTCTCCATCTCTCCATGCTATTATATGCTTGTTTCCCTTAAGGGTACAGCAAATCTTGAAAAACTCTCGGCTGAGTGGAATAACTTAATACCAGAGAGCAATGTTGATGTCCAGCTGGTACAGGGTTCTATCTCAAGAATAGCTCAGACTACACTATCCTCAACCTGGAGGGAATAACAAGTTAAACTGCTATATAGGGCGTATTTCACCCCAGAAAAAGGCCTGAAATGCGGGAATAATAAATTTAATAATTGTCCAAAATGTTCAAAACCCGCGGCGGACCTGGTCCATTGGATATGGAGCTGCCCTAAAGTGGGTCAATTCTGGAAAAAAGTAGAATATTGGTTAAAAAACATAGTGAAGATCCCTCCGTTTGAACTAACCTTGAGCTTTCTGAGAAAAGACAAGGAAAAATTATACCCTCAATATAAACTAATCAACATGACAGTGGTTGCAGCCAGATATCTGATTCTTAAAAAATGGAAATCGACTGCAATCCCAACGGTTATGGAGATCAAAAATTGTCTAAAAAAACAATGTATACTAGAACATTTAGACACCAATATGAATGAGGAAGGGGACATCAGAAAGTTTTTTGCAAAATGGTCTCTGTTTATAAAGATCTTCTCGACAGTGGAAATAGATTACCTGATCTTCCCATTTAGAAATTCGGAACTTGTACTATTGGGGGTTTGGCAGACCCTAGCGGGGGGTTTATCTTTTTTTCTTTTTTTTTTTTTCTCTTCGGGAAGGGGGGGGGAGCGATGCTAAGGATCAAGTGACAAACATGACTTGTCTCAAAAACTGGTCCAGGTGAGATAAAGCGGTCAGAAATTGTGGGTAATATAGGTAAAAGCAGTAGAGTAAATGAGTTAATTTAGTCCATAGATTATAAGTACCGATCCCAGGGCTTGGGTTAGATTTTGTTAATATAATTATTGTGTTAGTAACTGTTAACTCTGTTTTGGATAAGTTAAGTGGTAACGTTAATACAGTTGGGTTCGGGTTGAATTGAATTGTATATTGACATTGATTATGGACCTTGTATGGTGTAAACAAAAATGTTGAAATTTACTCTGCTGAATAATAAAGATAAAGATAAAAAAAAAATTAAAAAAATTGCATGCTCTTTCTTAATCATGAAAGCAAAAATGTGGGTTTTATGTCCAATTAAATTCATTTCCTACCACCCCTATTTTAGGTTTACTGTTGTGTATTTTTGTCATAGTTGCAACTAATTTTCTTTTTAAATTTCTGGCTTTTTTATAGATAAATCTGAGTTTGTCAGGGACGATTTCTTTTAGAATGGTATCATGTTTTAAAAGGTTCCAATGTTTATTAAAGGGACATAATACTCATATGCTAAATCACTTGAAACTAATGCAGTATAACTGTAAAAAGCTGACAGAAAAATATCACCTGAGCATCTCTATGTAAAAAAGGAAGATATTTAACCTCACAATCTCCTCAGCTCAGCAGAGTAAGTTCTGTGTAAAAAGTTATACTCAGCTGCTCCCAGCTGCAGGTAAAAAAAAATATGAAGAAATGAACAGCAGCCAATCAGCATCAGCAGTGCTGAGGTCATGAACTCTTTTACTGTGATCTCATGAGATTTCATTTAACTCTCATGAGATTTCATTGTAAACTTCCTTACACTGAAAAGGGAAATAAGATGAGAGTGCACGAGGCTCATCTCTTCGGGTGTCCCGGGACAGACATACTGATATGCTGCTTAGAAGTCCTTTACAATGGGATGTGGCTACTGAGAACCTTTTGAGGTAAAATATCTTTCTTTTTTACATAGAAATATCCAGGTGGTGTTTTCTAGTCAGTTTTTTACAGCTATACTGCATCTTTTTCAAGTGTTTAAACATTTGGGTATTATGGCCCTTTAACAATATTCTCAACTAATCTTCTCCTATCTTCGCTGTACTGAGTTATAGATGGTAAGTTGACGTTATCCCTCTTTTTATTGTTTCTTATTTCTTAAGGTATATTCTGTTCTGAGGATTTATACTCCAATAGGCTTTTTCTATTTATGTTTCTCAGTGTGTTTCTCTGGGTTTCAATTATTGTTTCATTATACCCTCGTTAAAGAAATTTATTTTTCAGAATCTGCAATTGGATTTCGAAATCCTCGTCCTTTTTACAAGTCCGTCTTATTCTAAGGAATTGTCCCTTAGGTATATTATCTTTCCAACCTTTCAGATGGCAACTAGTGGAGTGAATATAATTATTCACATCCACCTTGTTGAAAATATGTCCTAGCGTTAATAGTATTATCCTCAATCTCTATTTCAATATCCAGGTAATTCACTTTTTAGTGCTATGTTCACAAGTGAGCCTGATATTTAGTGTGTTTCTGTTAATTTTCTGAATACAGTTTAGTAGATCTGTATCAGGTCCCTCCCATATAAATAATAGATAGTCTATGTACCTTTTGTACATGACAAAATACTTTCTATAAGGTGTATTTTTAAGAATATCATCTTCCATTTCCCCATGAACAGGTTTGCGTAGCTGGGGGCAAATT
The DNA here is from genome assembly GCF_027579735.1 of Bombina bombina. Taxonomy (NCBI): domain Eukaryota; kingdom Metazoa; phylum Chordata; class Amphibia; order Anura; family Bombinatoridae; genus Bombina; species Bombina bombina. The sequence goes on along the minus strand of NC_069500.1, from coordinate 1,054,737,847 downwards.
TTGTTCCCATAGCTGTGCCGCAAACCTGTTCATAGAAGCTTCCTTCATATAGTAGTTGTGGGACAGAAAGAAGTTGATTCTGTCTAGAATAAATTATTTTTGATCTGGTAACATATCAGGATCATTTTCTAAAAAAGATTTAATGGCTTCTGCGTGTTGTATGCAAGTGTATAAGGATGTTACATTGCATGTAACCAGTATATAGTTTTGTTTCCACACTACTTTTTCTAATGTTGTTAGTAAATTTGTAGAATCCTTTAGATATTTACTACACATTTCTATAGAAAGACATCTATATATACAGAAAGATTAGCTGTTAGTGAATTTATCCCTGAGATTATAGGTCTTCCTGGGGGATTATCAATTGATTTGTGAATCTTAGTGAGTGCGTATAGTACCGCCATTTTGGGGTACTTTGTATTAAGGAATTCTAATACTTTTTTTCTATGATCATACCTTTTAGTTTAGCTTTTTCTAAATGATGCTTCAGAAAAATTTGATAAATCTGTGTGGGATTGTTTCTCATCTTTTTTATAGGTGTTTGGATCATTTAAAAAGGTGTTAATCATATTGTCATATTTTGTTTTGTCCCTTATAACGATACCTCCTCCCTTATCTGCTGGCTTAATCATCAGGCTTTTTTCATTTTCTAATTCACTAATCAGAGCTTTTTGTTTCACTGTTGAATTATGTGTTGTATTCTTTTTCTGATTTAGGGTGCTAATATCTTCCATTATCAGTTTTTCAAAAGTTTCTAGGTAGTTATCTTTATCATGTTTAGGGTAAAAGCAGGATCTATTTTCAAATCAGTATGTAAATACCCTTTTCCATCTTTTCTGAAGGTTCTATTGCCTGAAGGTTCTATTGTTTGGTTGTGATTTCTCTAACAGATTTTTCATAAAGTGTCTATAAAAAGATGAAAAGCAATCCCACACAGATTTATCAATTTATATATATATATATATATATATATATATATATATATATATATATAATTTTTTGCTAACTTCTATCCAGACTGCCGTATGCAGAAACTAATCACACACATAAGATATTTATAGAGACACTATTCCCTTATATAGGCTTAGGCTCACTCTTTGAGAAGTGCTGCTTTTCCTCATCTTTGCATTATAGTGTTAGATACTGAACATGACATTTTGTTCTTATGATGTTATAATGAAATTTTTTATATAAAAGTATATCAAATTTGGCTTCTGCTTGAAACATTTTGAGTTTATAATTTAGCGCTGGGGAACCTGTTGGTGTTCTACAAATAACTGATAATAATAATAATAATAATAATAATAATAATAATAATAATTTCAGACATTAGCAAGCTTCGACCATGATAATAAGATCACAGATGAGTGTATCCAGATAAAACTATTTTTAAAACAAAATAAATAGGGGGCGGAGCCTATGCTTGGAGCGGCAGGACATGTTCTAGAGAAGCTCCTGCTTACTTTCTAATAATTTTGCTTTCCTTGTTTATCCAAGAAGAGTTATTTAGCTAGGACTGTTTCACTTGAAAGCTAAAGTTGTCTACCTATTACACCAGAAGTTCAGGAGTGGACAACAGACACCCTGACCTATGTTATCCAAGTGATCTGCGCATTTCCTTTGTACACTAGGCCTTCATAGATTTGGAGCTAGTGATTAGCGTGGTTCGGGCTGCCGTATACATTCCCCCCCCCAGGCCTCTGGGTCTAAACGTACACAAATACGCTTATTGTTCTAATTACTGGTTCTATACCTTAGATTTATTGGGGCTACGTTGCATGGTCTGGCCCACTTTACAGTATGGAGGATATTCTACAGACACTTCAGACAATTTTCACTGATTTCAGAATGGAGCTGACTAGTCAGATCAAACTTTTGGGATGGAGTGCTAACCCTGATGGTATTCAATGTCTGGATCGCTGGTATTTACCAGTAGCTAAGCCAATGCCTTTGAAACAGCGGGAGCAACCCCCTAAATGTAATGAGCTGAAGTGTGTTAGCCCGACCTCGAGGCATGGGGTTGCTTTAGAAGAATGGGCTACAGCCCCACCGGCCCATCTACCTGACAAGTTTATGCCCACACAGAGCAATCCTTCTGTTCACTTAGCGCTCCTGCCTGATGCTTTATGGATAGGGGAGAGAAGCCCTTGCTATTGGATCGCAGAGTTCTATTTGCTTGTTTGCCCAGCTGACACAATGGAGAGAGATGGGTGCCTACATACGCAATTGAGCCTGAAACCGTTTTTTTTAGTGCTGCAGTGCTGGACCGAAGGAGCCGCAGTTGCGGTCATGGAAACCTCACCAAGAAGCTTTGAATCCTTATTGGGACTTATCTTTTGGTATTATGATGTGGGGTGAGATAACTATTGTCTAGCCAACAGAGACTTTCTTGCTCCGTGTGTGGGACATTGAATAGATTCTGCTCGAGACATTCCCCAGTTAGTTATAAGACTTATAGAGTTATGGGAATAGTTGGACACAGCTTTCGGCTTTGTATTTTTATTTGCATATAACCAATTTGGACTCTCATCAGCAATGCCTATACCCTACAATACAAATGATGACTTTTCTAGTCGGATTCAATAAGGCGTTCAGATGTGTAGCTAGTGGTGGCTCATTTAACTGTGAAGCTGCTGGGGAGAACGCCTGCTTATAGGTTCTTGTGGATTACTTCAGTTTATTTTTGTTTGCATTCTTCAGTTAATATTTTTTTTATGTGTGCTTTTTCCTGCTAATTGGCCTTTGTGACATGCATTTACTGTTATGTATTCGATACTATGTGATGTAAACCGGTCAATGTAATAAGGGATGATGTGTGAGATCTTTGGTTAAGTTTAATGTTAAATTCCAGTTAAAGTTTAGCTATGATAGTTATATATCTAATTCTATAACTGTAGACTGCTGAACTACTCTTCATTATGAAACCCCCTGGCCATTTATAAGATTTTAGTTGGTATTTTAACCCCACTATATCTTTATGATGTCCATCTAAAACATTTGCTACCATATGACTGTATCGACCCAAATGCTTTATTCTTTGACCATTATCTCTGGTTAAGGTATGGTAGGGGTTTTCTCTCATGGGTCTCGTAGAGATGCTACAGCTAGGCCCATTATACTGTATGTAGCTATTGCCCATATAATCTTAGATATATCTCTCTTTAAGCCATGAAAATATTCTAGAGTTATAAGTTTTTTTTAGTATTACAGACTCCCCCCCTCCTCACTTGGTTTACTTCCTAAGTTAAGGGACACAGATCCCACCTTCAAATCCCTACAATCCATATAGGTGTGTGTAACCATAGTTGATATTGATAATTCCTTCCCTAATACCTGTGTGTAAATATAGTCATGAGGACCCTAAAGGGGCCCTATATGTCATAAATTTAAAAACCTGAGGTCAGTTTATAAGTTAATTTACCACATAGGTAGCATTATAGTGTTAGATTTACCTTTGGCTATTGGTCCTTCACTATCTATAGATATTGAAATGTAAGTTCCCATTTACGTCTTAAAATACTGTTGGTATGCTCAGTGTGTTATCTGTACTGTATACTGCTGCACTCCGCCCGTGTGTGATGAAGGCCATTATTTGTAGTGATTATGTAATGTTTTATCCTTTGCCTCAATAAAAATACCTCAATAAAAATATTATAAAAAAAAAAAAAAGAAAGGGGGGCGGAGCCGACTGAGCTACAGAGCAGTTGCAAGTTATCAGAGCTTTGATAAAAAGTGATTAAAAGTCTAAATTTTGCAGCCTAAAAGCACAAGAAAAGGATTAACAGCCATTAAATAAGAGGACAAAGCACCCTGGACCAAGAAAACCAACAAATTGCATCAAAAATAGATTGAGGCTGACTACCTCTAGAGCAGTTCCAGGGAATCAGCAGGAAAGTCCGGGGCTTCGGCCTAAACCAGAAGGTGCACAACAACATACTGAATCCAATAAGTCTGAGCACTGCCCGACAAACACCAGACTCACCAGCAATAATTTCACTGGAGACAAGGAGCTTTGCTGCGCAACAAATCGATACCACTCGACTAACTGAACTCCGGAGGGTCGGGGCTCCGCTCCAGAGTCAGCATTTTATGACCTGTCACTAGCAGCAGCCATCGGTGGTGTCAGACACACGTCAGAATAAAAACAATTGCAACGGACCTCGGCAGATCACAGGGGGAAAGCATACCGGCATTGAAGAGCCACCTCATCCCCTGGCCAGTATCGGCTGCAAGAAGAGACAGGGCACCCAGCTACAATTACTACCCTGGGTCACTGTAGATAGGGGTAGATCACCTCCGGAGCTACAAATACACTAAAAGGCACTCACGTGAGTCGGGAAGAAGATCTAACACAGCCGCCTGAGACTCTGTGATGCCTATTGACACCGGAGTTTAGGTGTGAGGACCCGGCATTGTAGCACTGCTGGGGAGGTGCCGGGAGATCCGGTTTGTGCAGCGACAGACAACGGAGTGAGGTGAGCGGCCCCTTGGCTGATACTCCGACACTCAGGAACACAGTTTGAGGCTGCAGGACTCTCCGCACATGACTCAGATCACAACAACGGCCAGTGCTGCCTGAGACAGCCTTGTCGGGCTTCTGTGGAGTTGGGCTCTCAAGCGGACCTGTTTATTGCCAGGGCTCAAACCGGAGGAATAGTGGTAAGAGAGACCTAGAATATTTACACCCTATACTTCTATATAAGGCCTACTAAATTAAGGCACCACTACAACTTAACCTTATCCTGCCACGTGGCACTGAGGCCTGTGCTGTTGCTGGGGGCCTGGGCAACCCTCTAGATTAAGCTCCCTTGGCCTAGGCGTAGTTCCTACAGTCTGTGGGTTTCACTTACTGTATTTGCAGAGACTATCTACACCCAAACTCCCTGAGAGGCAACCACTTAAATATTTTTACTTTGCTGGCCCCAGAATACCTGGAGTGAAGCCTTCTCAAGAGTCAACAGACACCTTATTATTGCACCCTCAGCCCTTGCTTCACCTTACTAACTGAGGCCTAGGTGGCTGTGATATATTTATACATGTAGGGTCTGAGAACTGGCTTTGCAGCCACATCCTGAAACAAAGTGTCTACAACGTACCCTTTGATATCTCACACAGCCTTTGTACTTCTCTGTGTGGTGGGATCTTGTACAGCCCCTGCTTTTTGGACATTTTCACACTAGTCTCTCTTCATCCATACCAGCTGCTGCGACAGCTTCATTGTCCTCAGGCTCACAACCTGAGGTGGAGTGTGTTTTCATATTGCTGCCTTAACTATACGCCTTTTTTCCCACAGGCTTCTCAGTATATTATAATACAAAAGGTTAGTGCAACTTTTCATGTATGTGACATACCAACAGATAGGTTAAAAAGTACTGCTCTCTTATTAAAGGTTCTCGAGTCCCAGACTAGCCCACATATCTACCCAAAGCTATTATACCTACCTGCACATTTCCCTCCAGATCCCATAAAAATTATTGGGGGATAAGTAAACTCACTACATTAGCATCCAGACTCTCCCTTCAAAAGTACCTGCACACCTGAGGTCTTGCAGTGATACAACACAACAGTAAACAGTGAAACTAACACTTACTTCCCACGGTCTATGCATATAGATACAAATACTGACACGCTCCCTTAGCCTTACACACACTAACACGATATAATACGCACGATCACCACACATAACCTGATCACCCCACATCGCACTCTCAACATTGAAACACATCTTTCGAAACATTGTATCCTGAAGAACACCATCTTCACCTATACCCCTGACCTTTGTTTAACGAGCTAATAGGAAGGTATTTTATTAACCTCCATTCAGTATTCTGTTGACCTGCACTGATTGTTAACTTTCCCTGGCACCTCTCCCTTTCCGGGCCAGTTAGTCTGGGCTGGTCACTTCCCTTCTCCTTTTCCCCTTCTACACAGTCGTATCCCATTATCCCCCGAGGTGCCAGAGACTTATTTACTTGAACTTGTATGTTGGACCCGTGAGATTCAATTTCTATCTATTATGTGATGTTGTAACAAAATGTCATAAATATAGAGGGTGCTGTTGATCCCTGCTCCGCAGTCTAGTAATACATATCAGAACTAGTAAACTTTGTTGTACGGTACTTTATTTTCTTAAGATTATCCCAGGAGTACTTTGCAATTGAAAGTTGGTACTAATCTTTAATTTACAGATATACCTAATAGTCTTATCACAATGCCTCATGGGTCCAGACGACAGGGGAAAACCCCCTCCAGCACTCAGAAGACTGTTTATGACCACTTTACTCAATCGGGCAAAGAACCTAACCTTGTCACTAACGAGGAGTTAAGCGATCCTGAGTCGCTAGATGCTGAATCTCACTCCAGTGTACGCTCAGAAGCGCCATCACTTCACTACATTACTAAGGCTACCCTACAGCACATGCTGGCCAGCCATACACGCTCCATCACTCAGGAGATTCAACGCTCCTCAGCGGAATTGAAAAAGGAAATTTCAGAGATTGGTGAGAGAGTTGAAGCACTTGATCTAGCGGTAGATCAGACAAACCTTCTCACCTATTCTGAAACCCTAGCAGACCAGATGATTCAACTTGAATTTAAAATGGCAGATATCGAAGACAGATCTCGCAGGAATAATATCCGGTTTCGGGGCATCCCAGAAACTGTAGAGAATACTCATCTTCAATCTTTTCTAAAGGAACTGTTTGCAGTACTCGTGGGTACCCCAGAAGGGCTCACTGATACAATGGAAAGAGCCCACAGAGCTTTAAGATTGTGATCTGCTCCTGCCGACAAGCCAAGAGATGTAATCGTCTGCTTCCACAGTTACATATATAAAGACAAACTTATGCAAGCATCCTTCAAGAGGCCACCTATGCCAGAAAAATTTAGAGACATTCAGCTTCTGCCTGACCTTTTGACTCATACACTGCAGTACCGCAAAACCTTCCAACAAATTACTTTAAATCTGAGGAAAGCTAATATTAAGTACAGGTGGGGTCATCCTACAAACCTAGTGGTCACCAGAAATAACCAGAGCCACACGATCACCTCCATACCTCAAGGTATGGCCCTCTTAGCCACATGGGGCCTACACCCGGAACAGCCTCCACCATTATAGCCTACCTACCCAAAGCTGAGAGCTTCGGCTCCTGAATGGTCTATCAAAGAACAAAGAGCTAAGAAACCTAAAACTAATCCACCATAAAAACGTGTCTGGTGGCCTCTATTGGAACTTACCTGGACTCCACTAAACCTGGAAGTTTGACCTGTCTCCAACAGTTCATGACTGAGGTTGAGTTAAAGTTTAAAAGTTTACTAATAACGAGTACAATTAAGTTATATGTTTGCTCACTATTTCAATGTTGTTTTATCAATTTAAGAATTGCACACCTGTAATTGTAATTTAGATTATAGTGATTACTGCGGAGCAGGGCTCACCCTACTGACCCCTGCTTTTGTTGCTTCTCTCCCCCCCCCACAGGCAGCCCATGCTAGGGCTCCATCACAGCGAACTATTTTTGCTAATTCTCTTCCCCTTTACCTGTTGCCTTTTCCCCTCCCCCCACCCACCCCATCTAAACTAACTCTCATTAAAAGACCTGACCTACTCCCTATATATCTCTATGCCCCCCCTTAAAATACTAACCCATAATGTAAGAGGCCTAAACTCTCCACACAAACGTAGCCTTTTAGCTAGATCGCTCAAATTCCATAACCCTGATGTAGCCTTCCTTCAGGAGACACATTGGTCGCTAGATAACCCGCCTTGCACGATATCTAAAGACTACACACAATGCGAGGCCTTCATGGCGCCTCCCATATGATATCTTGCAGGATGCTGCATTCAAAGAAACTCTTAGAAAAGACATCACATTTTACTGCCAAACTAACGATAATAATCAGATTACAGATGACACACTCTGGGGTGCGGCAAAGGCCACCTTTAGAGGTCTCATACTCAAGAGACAAGCATACCTTAAAAAACTTGCTGGCTTACCCCTCTCTAAATCTCATATCGAACTACGCCGACTAGAACTCCTCAACAGGCACACACCCTCAGATAGCGCCACAGCCCAAATCATAAAGATCAAAAATCATATCAACCAGCTAGAACTAAAACGTACCCAAGCTAATCTATTTAAATTGAAACAGATTACTTACCACAAGAGTAACAAAGCCGACACACTACTAGCTAATAAACTCAAAAACAGAGCGAGTACCTCAAGAATACACCAGATCCAATCTGGAAACTAGACCTACCGTAAACCTTCAGACATTGGCGCATGCTTTGAGAAATTCTACTCAAATCTATACAGCTTAGAAAAAAAAGCAAGCCACAATCTAACCCCTGCCGACAATATTTGCTCCTTCCTTCGCAGCTTAAATCTCCCCTTATTGTCGCCTGATGATCAAGAAACACTTTCCTCCCCCTTTACCCCTAGGGAAATTAAACACGTAATAACACATTTAAAACCGTTTAAAGCCCCAGGCCCAGATGGCTACTCAGCAGCCTTTTATAAAACTTACACAAATGAGCTATCCCCACTACTTCTAAGATTCTTTAACCACGCTAGAGAACAGGGAAGTTTCAGTAAGGAATTCTTGGAAGCCACGGTGATAACTATCCCTAAGCCACAAAAAGACCCATCTTTATGCTCCAATTACAGACCAATTTCCCTGATTAATTTAGATATTAAAATTTATGCTAAATTATTTGCTACGCACATCTCTAAATTACTCCCGCAACTTATAAACTTAGACCAAGTAGGATTCATTCCCCATCGCTAAGGACCTGACAACACTAGGCGTCTTTTAAACATCTGCACTGAATCCACCAGACTAAATAGGCCGTTCTCTGTAATCTCTTTAGATGCAGAGAAGGCTTTTGACCGCATTCGGTGGACCTACTTATGGGAAGTCCTCAAAACCTTTGGTTTCCCAGATCAAATTATCAAAGCGATACAGGCTCTTTACTCTACTCCCTCAGCGGTAGTTAGAGGACTAGGCTTCGTCTCGCCCCCCTTCTCAATCTCCAATGGTACCAGACAGGGGTGTCCACTCTCACCTCTTCTTTTTGCCCTGGCAATCGAGCCATTAGCAGAGCAAATCAGACAAGATAAAAAAATTGCAGATATAGTCTAAACCCATAGGCGGGTGAAGACTAAAAGAATGCACTTGTGTAGCACTTCAATTCCTAAAAGGAGAGTTATAAATTGAAATGAAAACTTCAATATTTACCAATCAAGGCCAGTGGGTTGAAAAGAAGAATTAAAATATAACTTTTATTGAAACTAAACAAGATAAAAATATATAATGTGTGAGTGTGTGCACTTTAAAAACACATAACAACTCGACAAATAATAAGAGTGGCTTAAAATTACTGAAGAGTGAATTGCTTAGGACCTGCAGTACTGCAGTGATATACTAGTATGGTATAGTAAGTGTGTCAGATTATATCTGTCCTTTTATCCATCAGAGTGGCGCACCTGCATGAAAATCACAATTCCTTCATGCTATTAAAGTTGTATAAAATTAAGAGACCATATGATAAATAGGTGGTGTGGGGTAGAACAATGTAGGTAAACTTATATCTATATGTAGATATGGATTTCTATCTCACATTAGTTTCCTTGGATGTAACAACTATCCCACCATAGTAGTAGTTATTAGTATGTCCACTTATTTATCAGAGAGATAATTTTAAATATTGTGATAGATTGCACTTGTCTCAGGGGATACCGTAAGGGGTGGACTTCACTAATCATTTGTATATCATGCTACAGTGCTTGGTGTACTTAGGAATAACTGAATTGAGAAAATAGTAATAAGAGTCTATATTTTAATCAATAATAATGTTTCTCTTTTATTAACTATAAACTCTAATAACTGTAATCAAAGTTCTCACTGATGGATGATTCCTCTTATAATTAAGAGAATTGTATTTAGTGGCATATGTTATTATACTGGATTGATTGGCTGCTATATCTAATAGTCTTATACATCCATTAGGTTGCTAATATTGCCTATATGATCGTTTACCAATTGCATATATTGATGCACGACTTTTGGTTGCTGATGTCACTATTTATGCTGTATTATTGCAGGTATAATAATTAATATGGGTTATAGGAGACACATTCGTCAAGTTTGCTTCACCCTACTAGTTAGCCTTTACAGTGTGCGGTATTCGTTTGGAGTGTGAAGGATGTGCTGTTTTACATATAGATTTTTAATGTTATCCTTTTAATTCTGGACAGCCCACACACATCCGCATATATCTGCAATTGGCCGTTTAGATTATCAACTTTGTGAGACACATGCAAAGCTATCATGTAAGCTTCTCTCAATAGCTGATCCCAGATATATACAGCGTTCAGTTTGGTTTAAGGGAAGCACTGTTATAGATATTGTGCTCACTATTTGGCTCAGAGTTTGCAAATCATAGTGCTTTTAAATAAAAGGTTTTTTAACAATGTTCCCCGTATTCTATTAATAATTCCTAACAGTCCACACACATGCACATATGCCTGTAAATGGGCATTTAAATTTATCAGTTATAAATACTTATTGGGCTGTTATTGAGGCTGAAAGCAGCCAAAATGAGCACTTAGCCGTTAAGGCTGTTATACTTAGTCAAATAGCTAGCCCCCAGTATATGCCACCATCACTGTGAACCGATACTAATGAAGTCCTAAGTTTTAACAAGCTGCCACTGTTTAGATAGATAGATTCGAGTACGTTATGCCATTAAAAAACAACTAAATAGGGTATTTAACAAATACCCCTCCCTAACATGTTTCGCCGATAGCGTTTCGGCTTTTTCAAAGGTGACGCGCGCCGGCGTCTGAGGGTATTTAAATGCATGGATGTCAGCCCATTGGCTTAGCTGGAACCAATCATAGAGCTTTGAGGACTATGGGGGGCGTGATCAGACTGCCGTGGACATCGGTAAGTGATGCCCTATGTAGGCAAATGATAAACTGTGTCGCGCTCCATCCTGAATATTACTACAGTATGTAACATGATTTTATTAAACTGTAATAAAATATACAGTTGGAGAGGAGTTTTTATTTTATCTTTCTGAGATCGAGAGTATTTACAGAGATATATCAAAGTCTACTCCCAATATGCTCCACATTTCATCTTCCGGAAATAATGAAGCATCAATATATTTTATCAATAATTAGTGTATACACTTAGGAATTCTCATCTCGTGGTTTAGAGTTAAATCAAAGGATTCGAATCTTCCACTGTTATTAAAAGCATTATGCACATTTTTATTATTCTGATATTTTAAATATTTGTACATGGTAAGACAAAATAAATAAATTAATATAGGAACTACTTTGGATTTGTATAAGCCAGAGTGTTCTTGCCAGACTCATATTGGTCATTGAGGATTGAGGAATAGAATAATCGCTTTCTGATTGTGTGCAGTGATAACTTATAAAATTAAGTATATATTACGTAAACTACATTAAACATTTGTAGAGAAATTAATTGTGATTGCTCTTAGGCAGTGAAGAAATGTGAACACATGATGTGGATATTTTGCTGAAAAAAATACTCATAATAATAATTAAAGGACATTTTAAGATCTAGTTCAAACCGTGCCTCCTGGTCACTAGATACAAGTGATCATACATGACTGTGGTTGGAGAACAATTACTGGGGGTATAAACTCCTAGCCACTGTTATGTACTAGGTGAAACATTAAGTGTGTATTCATGTTACTGGGATAGTGACAAGTGAATGGGAAGTGTGAAATGTGAATGTGTTGCACAGTGTGACTGACTGGGGATTGGAAATATTGGATGTGTATACTGGCCAGTGGCTAATGGATTCATTAGTAAACATACATGTGCAAGTGAAGTAGTGATCTCAATATGAACAAAATCTTGTTGAGGTAACTAAAAAGTGGTGCTATATAGTGCATTTACATTTGAAAATAAATATTAATGTAAACAAGAAGTGTTGAGGGAGTAATGTGAGGATCCATCATTATTGATGGAGGTGTCTTATTCTACGATCAAAATTGGAAAATGTCATTCCATATATTTTTAAGTAAAGATAATTGGATGAAATCGATTATGTAGATTTAACAACTTTTATTATGTTTAAATCATCCTATTATTCTTATGTTATTTTTGCATTTATTTGAGCAAAGGTTTATGAAGATTGAAATCTTAGAAGATGACAGATTAGGTGTCAATTTATAGTACCTAAACTGTTTTGAATACTTGCTGTAGTTTATTTCCATGGTTTGCAAGATTCATAGTTCTAGTGATCTTTTTGTTCATTTTATATGAACATAGAGTAGTTGTTTTGCTCGTTCATGCCTTTGGGGTATACACTGTCCATTAAGTATATCCATTTCGTTTCCGCTTTAAGTAATGCTGTTTCAAGATCGCCCCCTCTGAGTCCTAAGGAAATCTTCTGGATTCCAAAGCATTTTAATTCAGAGGTTTTAGATTGGTGGTATTTAAAGAAGTGAGAAGCTACGGATGTGATTTTTTTATCTTTCGATAGATCTTTGGGGGCATTGCGAATATTTCGCAGATGTTCCATCAGTCTGGTATGTATGGTTCTCGTAGTCATGCCAATATATATTCTGGGGCATTTACATTGGAGAACATATATAACTCCACTTGAATTACAGTTAATATAACTCTTGATGTGGTGATGTTTGCCGAACCTGTCAGTGATAGATTTCTTTTTAATCATATTGCCACAGGAGGAGCAATTGCCACATAAGAATGACCCTCTTTCTGCCGGTCTGGTTTTCATGGTTTTTTGTACAAAATGGCTGGGACTAAGGATTTCCTTTAGATTTCTGCTTCTCCTATAGCTGAGTTGTACCCTATCACCTATTAGGTCTCTTAGGTGGGGATCAGCTTGTAGTATATGCCAGTTATTATTAATTATATTCACAATTTGCCGCGTATGCTGATTATACGTCAGTACTAATCTGGTTTTGTTATCAGCTTTTTTGTTTTTTGTTTTCAATAGTTCTGATCTTGCGGTCTTTAGTGCTCGATTTCTTGCCTTGTGAATAGATCTTTTGCTGTAGCCCCTTAATAGTAGACGATTTTCCAATTCTGCGGCTCTCATTTTAAAAGTATTGTCTTGTGAGCAGTTTCTCCTTAATCTCAAGAATTCCCCGACTGGTAGAGATTTTATAGTGTTCGGTGCATGGGCACTGGTAGCAAATAAGACATTGTTAGTTGCTGTTTCTTTTCGATATAGGTCTGTGCTTAGGGAGCCATCCTCTTCTTTACAGATTAATAAGTCCAAAAAGGAGATATTTGTCTGACTCTTATGATGAGTTAATCGGATGTTCAAGTTGTTCTGATTTAGCTTGAATAGAAATATGTCAAGATCTTTTTCAGTACCTTCCCAAAGGAACAGGATGTCGTCTATGTATCGAATCCACACCGGGATCTTGTTCAAGTACTCATCATTTGTATCACCGAATACCATGGTTTGCTCCCACCACCCCAAGAATAAATTTGCGTAAGTGGGAGCACAGGCCGTACCCATGGCGGTCCCTTGGGTTTGTAGGTAAAATTTATTGTTAAAGAGAAAATAGTTTTTGGTTAGTACAAATTTGAGCAAATTGAGTGTAAATAAGTTGTGGTCAGGGCTTTCATCAGATGACATATTGAGAAAATATTGAATGGCATGTAATCCTAATTTATGATCAATGCTGGTGTACAGGGATTCCACGTCACAGGAAACTAGCCAAGTGTTTTTAGAAATGTTAATGTCCTGAATTATTTGTAGCACTTCCATAGTGTCTCTTACATAAGAGGATAGCTGTGTTAAGAAAGGTCTCAGCCTCAGATCTACATATTGACTCGCCTTTTCCGTTAGGTTTTCATTACCCGACACAATGGGTCTGCCAGGAGGTTTTTGGCTATTTTTGTGTACTTTGGGAATTAAATAGAATGTTGCCACCTTTGGGTGCGTAATAGTCAAGAACTTCTTTTCCATGGTGTTGATTAGACCATTTTTTGAGGCTGAGTCAATCAATTTGTTGTATTGCATATGAAAGTCTGCTGTGGGATTACTCCACAGTTCTTTATAACAGGTTTTGTTCTTCAATTGGAGATTAGCTTCTTCCAGATACATTTCTATTGGCCATATTACAATATTGCCGCCTTTGTCGGCATTGCGGATTATGACGTTGTTCCAAGATTCCATTTCAGATAGAGTATCTCTTTCAATCTTGGATAAATTTTGATGTTTATTAGTAATATCCAGCTTGTTGATACTTTGACATACGATTTGGTTGAAGACTTCTATGTTTGGGCATGTGTTATTGGGAGGAACATATTTAGATTTAGTTTTTAGTGTTTTGCGCCAGTTGGGTCTTTCGCTCTCATCTGGTTCTGAGTTGAGATCGTTTAATACTTGTAAAGACTCTAATTCATCTTCAGTCCAGGTTACGTCTGGGATGTCTGGTTCTTTATTAGTGAAATGTCTTTTTAGAAGGAGCTTACGCAGAAACAGTTGTACATCTTTAATTGCATCAAATTTATCCAAGTTGTTGTGTGGACAAAAGGATAAACCTTTGGATAGCACATTGATGTGATGAGAGGTTAGAGTCCGATTAGAAATATTTATGATTCTTAATTTCTCATCCTTATTTGCGAAAATGGACTTGGATTTCTTTTGGGTGGCTTGTTTGTCTGTTGTTTATCCTTCTGATTCTTTTTGTTTCTGGTCTGCCTTTTGTTTTTTCCACCCACCTCTTCTGGTGGTTCGGAATCGGTGCTTGAGCCCTCTTCTAAAAAAGATTTTCTTTTTCTATTTTCCACTATACTTGTGTGGCTGGAAGTACTTGGTTGTGGTACTCCTTCTTGGTCATTGTTTTCTGTGTCTTCGTTGTCAGTGTCAGAGATATCAGTTTCCACTATATTTACTCTTCTCTGAGATCTAAAGTTGGTAATATTGGTTTTGTTGCGCCATTTGTACACTTTATTATTGTCGAAATCCTGTATGTCTCTTTGTAACTTGCCCTTTTTGGTTATCTTGATTTCATTTTCATACTTATCTAATTCTTTTTGGTATTTTTTGTATGTAATTTCAAATTCTTGCATTTGCTCAAATTGCTTTAATTGCTCATTTTGACTTTGAATAATTTCTTCCAGTCTGTCATATTCAGAGGAGTCGTGCTTAATAAGGATTTTCATTAATTTAGCAGAGCATTCACTTAGGGCTTCTTCCCATTCAATACTTAAGTTTTTTTGTTTGAATTCAAATGCTGGGAAGAGTTGTATTCTTAAGCCTCTAGGTATTAGATTTCTCTGAATATATTGCTCACAGAATTGTTTGTCCCACCAGAGTTTGTCTTGTTTAAAGAGATTTTTGTGTAATTCTCTTAGTAAGGTGTCTAGATTGTTTGGAGTAGTATCTGTACTGATGGTGGATGAGTTGTTAAATACTTCATTCATATCAGCGAGTCTTTTTTGCTCCCTAGTTAATCTATCAGTTTCAAATTTGCTAGCCATAGCTTCAAAATAATAGTGTGTGCTCTAGTTGCTGGAATCCTATAATAAATATAGGAATATGTAGTAAATTGTTAAGCAAAAAATAGCAAAAGCACTACACAAATAAAGGAGGAATGCTCAGTTAAATGTCCAAATTGGATAAATAATTCAAATTAGATAATGTCACTTTATTTTTCTATATGTGTGTATATTAATACACGGATGTGTATTTTTGATTGTATGCAGACATATCATTTGAATTGGTATATATATATATATATATACCTTATGAGCTAGAGTGCTTGTGCATAGAAACATACAGATTGCAGATATAGTCTAAACCCATAGGCGGGTGAAGACTAAAAGAATGCACTTGTGTAGCACTTCAATTCCTAAAAGGAGAGTTATAAATTGAAATGAAAACTTCAATATTTACCAATCAAGGCCAGTGGGTTGAAAAGAAGAATTAAAATATAACTTTTATTGAAACTAAACAAGATAAAAATATATAATGTGTGAGTGTGTGCACTTTAAAAACACATAACAACTCGACAAATAATAAGAGTGGCTTAAAATTACTGAAGAGTGAATTGCTTAGGACCTGCAGTACTGCAGTGATATACTAGTATGGTATAGTAAGTGTGTCAGATTATATCTGTCCTTTTATCCATCAGAGTGGCGCACCTGCATGAAAATCACAATTCCTTCATGCTATTAAAGTTGTATAAAATTAAGAGACCATATGATAAATAGGTGGTGTGGGGTAGAACAATGTAGGTAAACTTATATCTATATGTAGATATGGATTTCTATCTCACATTAGTTTCCTTGGATGTAACAACTATCCCACCATAGTAGTAGTTATTAGTATGTCCACTTATTTATCAGAGAGATAATTTTAAATATTGTGATAGATTGCACTTGTCTCAGGGGATACCGTAAGGGGTGGACTTCACTAATCATTTGTATATCATGCTACAGTGCTTGGTGTACTTAGGAATAACTGAATTGAGAAAATAGTAATAAGAGTCTATATTTTAATCAATAATAATGTTTCTCTTTTATTAACTATAAACTCTAATAACTGTAATCAAAGTTCTCACTGATGGATGATTCCTCTTATAATTAAGAGAATTGTATTTAGTGGCATATGTTATTATACTGGATTGATTGGCTGCTATATCTAATAGTCTTATACATCCATTAGGTTGCTAATATTGCCTATATGATCGTTTACCAATTGCATATATTGATGCACGACTTTTGGTTGCTGATGTCACTATTTATGCTGTATTATTGCAGGTATAATAATTAATATGGGTTATAGGAGACACATTCGTCAAGTTTGCTTCACCCTACTAGTTAGCCTTTACAGTGTGCGGTATTCGTTTGGAGTGTGAAGGATGTGCTGTTTTACATATAGATTTTTAATGTTATCCTTTTAATTCTGGACAGCCCACACACATCCGCATATATCTGCAATTGGCCGTTTAGATTATCAACTTTGTGAGACACATGCAAAGCTATCATGTAAGCTTCTCTCAATAGCTGATCCCAGATATATACAGCGTTCAGTTTGGTTTAAGGGAAGCACTGTTATAGATATTGTGCTCACTATTTGGCTCAGAGTTTGCAAATCATAGTGCTTTTAAATAAAAGGTTTTTTAACAATGTTCCCCGTATTCTATTAATAATTCCTAACAGTCCACACACATGCACATATGCCTGTAAATGGGCATTTAAATTTATCAGTTATAAATACTTATTGGGCTGTTATTGAGGCTGAAAGCAGCCAAAATGAGCACTTAGCCGTTAAGGCTGTTATACTTAGTCAAATAGCTAGCCCCCAGTATATGCCACCATCACTGTGAACCGATACTAATGAAGTCCTAAGTTTTAACAAGCTGCCACTGTTTAGATAGATAGATTCGAGTACGTTATGCCATTAAAAAACAACTAAATAGGGTATTTAACAAATACCCCTCCCTAACATGTTTCGCCGATAGCGTTTCGGCTTTTTCAAAGGTGACGCGCGCCGGTTTCTGAGGGTATTTAAATGCATGGATGTCAGCCCATTGGCTTAGCTGGAACCAATCATAGAGCTTTGAGGACTATGGGGGGCGTGATCAGACTGCCGTGGACATCGGTAAGTGATGCCCTATGTAGGCAAATGATAAACTGTGTCGCGCTCCATCCTGAATATTACTACAGTATGTAACATGATTTTATTAAACTGTAATAAAATATACAGTTGGAGAGGAGTTTTTATTTTATCTTTCTGAGATCGAGAGTATTTACAGAGATATATCAAAGTCTACTCCCAATATGCTCCACATTTCATCTTCCGGAAATAATGAAGCATCAATATATTTTATCAATAATTAGTGTATACACTTAGGAATTCTCATCTCGTGGTTTAGAGTTAAATCAAAGGATTCGAATCTTCCACTGTTATTAAAAGCATTATGCACATTTTTATTATTCTGATATTTTAAATATTTGTACATGGTAAGACAAAATAAATAAATTAATATAGGAACTACTTTGGATTTGTATAAGCCAGAGTGTTCTTGCCAGAGTCATATTGGTCATTGAGGATTGAGGAATAGAATAATCGCTTTCTGATTGTGTGCAGTGATAACTTATAAAATTAAGTATATATTACGTAAACTACATTAAACATTTGTAGAGAAATTAATTGTGATTGCTCTTAGGCAGTGAAGAAATGTGAACACATGATGTGGATATTTTGCTGAAAAAAATACTCATAATAATAATTAAAGGACATTTTAAGATCTAGTTCAAACCGTGCCTCCTGGTCACTAGATACAAGTGATCATACATGACTGTGGTTGGAGAACAATTACTGGGGGTATAAACTCCTAGCCACTGTTATGTACTAGGTGAAACATTAAGTGTGTATTCATGTTACTGGGATAGTGACAAGTGAATGGGAAGTGTGAAATGTGAATGTGTTGCACAGTGTGACTGACTGGGGATTGGAAATATTGGATGTGTATACTGGCCAGTGGCTAATGGATTCATTAGTAAACATACATGTGCAAGTGAAGTAGTGATCTCAATATGAACAAAATCTTGTTGAGGTAACTAAAAAGTGGTGCTATATAGTGCATTTACATTTGAAAATAAATATTAATGTAAACAAGAAGTGTTGAGGGAGTAATGTGAGGATCCATCATTATTGATGGAGGTGTCTTATTCTACGATCAAAATTGGAAAATGTCATTCCATATATTTTTAAGTAAAGATAATTGGATGAAATCGATTATGTAGATTTAACAACTTTTATTATGTTTAAATCATCCTATTATTCTTATGTTATTTTTGCATTTATTTGAGCAAAGGTTTATGAAGATTGAAATCTTAGAAGATGACAGATTAGGTGTCAATTTATAGTACCTAAACTGTTTTGAATACTTGCTGTAGTTTATTTCCATGGTTTGCAAGATTCATAGTTCTAGTGATCTTTTTGTTCATTTTATATGAACATAGAGTAGTTGTTTTGCTCGTTCATGCCTTTGGGGTATACACTGTCCATTAAGTATATCCATTTCGTTTCCGCTTTAAGTAATGCTGTTTCAAGATCGCCCCCTCTGAGTCCTAAGGAAATCTTCTGGATTCCAAAGCATTTTAATTCAGAGGTTTTAGATTGGTGGTATTTAAAGAAGTGAGAAGCTACGGATGTGATTTTTTTATCTTTCGATAGATCTTTGGGGGCATTGCGAATATTTCGCAGATGTTCCATCAGTCTGGTATGTATGGTTCTCGTAGTCATGCCAATATATATTCTGGGGCATTTACATTGGAGAACATATATAACTCCACTTGAATTACAGTTAATATAACTCTTGATGTGGTGATGTTTGCCGAACCTGTCAGTGATAGATTTCTTTTTAATCATATTGCCACAGGAGGAGCAATTGCCACATAAGAATGACCCTCTTTCTGCCGGTCTGGTTTTCATGGTTTTTTGTACAAAATGGCTGGGACTAAGGATTTCCTTTAGATTTCTGCTTCTCCTATAGCTGAGTTGTACCCTATCACCTATTAGGTCTCTTAGGTGGGGATCAGCTTGTAGTATATGCCAGTTATTATTAATTATATTCACAATTTGCCGCGTATGCTGATTATACGTCAGTACTAATCTGGTTTTGTTATCAGCTTTTTTGTTTTTTGTTTTCAATAGTTCTGATCTTGCGGTCTTTAGTGCTCGATTTCTTGCCTTGTGAATAGATCTTTTGCTGTAGCCCCTTAATAGTAGACGATTTTCCAATTCTGCGGCTCTCATTTTAAAAGTATTGTCTTGTGAGCAGTTTCTCCTTAATCTCAAGAATTCCCCAACTGGTAGAGATTTTATAGTGTTCGGTGCATGGGCACTGGTAGCAAATAAGACATTGTTAGTTGCTGTTTCTTTTCGATACAGGTCTGTGCTTAGGGAGCCATCCTCTTCTTTACAGATTAATAAGTCCAAAAAGGAGATATTTGTCTGACTCTTATGATGAGTTAATCGGATGTTCAAGTTGTTCTGATTTAGCTTGAATAGAAATATGTCAAGATCTTTTTCAGTACCTTCCCAAAGGAACAGGATGTCGTCTATGTATCGAATCCACACCGGGATCTTGTTCAAGTACTCATCATTTGTATCACCGAATACCATGGTTTGCTCCCACCACCCCAAGAATAAATTTGCGTAAGTGGGAGCACAGGCCGTACCCATGGCGGTCCCTTGGGTTTGTAGGTAAAATTTATTGTTAAAGAGAAAATAGTTTTTGGTTAGTACAAATTTGAGCAAATTGAGTGTAAATAAGTTGTGGTCAGGGCTTTCATCAGATGACATATTGAGAAAATATTGAATGGCATGTAATCCTAATTTATGATCAATGCTGGTGTACAGGGATTCCACGTCACAGGAAACTAGCCAAGTGTTTTTAGAAATGTTAATGTCCTGAATTATTTGTAGCACTTCCATAGTGTCTCTTACATAAGAGGATAGCTGTGTTAAGAAAGGTCTCAGCCTCAGATCTACATATTGACTCGCCTTTTCCGTTAGGTTTTCATTACCCGACACAATGGGTCTGCCAGGAGGTTTTTGGCTATTTTTGTGTACTTTGGGAATTAAATAGAATGTTGCCACCTTTGGGTGCGTAATAGTCAAGAACTTCTTTTCCATGGTGTTGATTAGACCATTTTTTGAGGCTGAGTCAATCAATTTGTTGTATTGCATATGAAAGTCTGCTGTGGGATTACTCCACAGTTCTTTATAACAGGTTTTGTTCTTCAATTGGAGATTAGCTTCTTCCAGATACATTTCTATTGGCCATATTACAATATTGCCGCCTTTGTCGGCATTGCGGATTATGACGTTGTTCCAAGATTCCATTTCAGATAGAGTATCTCTTTCAATCTTGGATAAATTTTGATGTTTATTAGTAATATCCAGCTTGTTGATACTTTGACATACGATTTGGTTGAAGACTTCTATGTTTGGGCATGTGTTATTGGGAGGAACATATTTAGATTTAGTTTTTAGTGTTTTGCGCCAGTTGGGTCTTTCGCTCTCATCTGGTTCTGAGTTGAGATCGTTTAATACTTGTAAAGACTCTAATTCATCTTCAGTCCAGGTTACGTCTGGGATGTCTGGTTCTTTATTAGTGAAATGTCTTTTTAGAAGGAGCTTACGCAGAAACAGTTGTACATCTTTAATTGCATCAAATTTATCCAAGTTGTTGTGTGGACAAAAGGATAAACCTTTGGATAGCACATTGATGTGATGAGAGGTTAGAGTCCGATTAGAAATATTTATGATTCTTAATTTCTCATCCTTATTTGCGAAAATGGACTTGGATTTCTTTTGGGTGGCTTGTTTGTCTGTTGTTTATCCTTCTGATTCTTTTTGTTTCTGGTCTGCCTTTTGTTTTTTCCACCCACCTCTTCTGGTGGTTCGGAATCGGTGCTTGAGCCCTCTTCTAAAAAAGATTTTCTTTTTCTATTTTCCACTATACTTGTGTGGCTGGAAGTACTTGGTTGTGGTACTCCTTCTTGGTCATTGTTTTCTGTGTCTTCGTTGTCAGTGTCAGAGATATCAGTTTCCACTATATTTACTCTTCTCTGAGATCTAAAGTTGGTAATATTGGTTTTGTTGCGCCATTTGTACACTTTATTATTGTCGAAATCCTGTATGTCTCTTTGTAACTTGCCCTTTTTGGTTATCTTGATTTCATTTTCATACTTATCTAATTCTTTTTGGTATTTTTTGTATGTAATTTCAAATTCTTGCATTTGCTCAAATTGCTTTAATTGCTCATTTTGACTTTGAATAATTTCTTCCAGTCTGTCATATTCAGAGGAGTCGTGCTTAATAAGGATTTTCATTAATTTAGCAGAGCATTCACTTAGGGCTTCTTCCCATTCAATACTTAAGTTTTTTTGTTTGAATTCAAATGCTGGGAAGAGTTGTATTCTTAAGCCTCTAGGTATTAGATTTCTCTGAATATATTGCTCACAGAATTGTTTGTCCCACCAGAGTTTGTCTTGTTTAAAGAGATTTTTGTGTAATTCTCTTAGTAAGGTGTCTAGATTGTTTGGAGTAGTATCTGTACTGATGGTGGATGAGTTGTTAAATACTTCATTCATATCAGCGAGTCTTTTTTGCTCCCTAGTTAATCTATCAGTTTCAAATTTGCTAGCCATAGCTTCAAAATAATAGTGTGTGCTCTAGTTGCTGGAATCCTATAATAAATATAGGAATATGTAGTAAATTGTTAAGCAAAAAATAGCAAAAGCACTACACAAATAAAGGAGGAATGCTCAGTTAAATGTCCAAATTGGATAAATAATTCAAATTAGATAATGTCACTTTATTTTTCTATATGTGTGTATATTAATACACGGATGTGTATTTTTGATTGTATGCAGACATATCATTTGAATTGGTATATATATATATATATATACCTTATGAGCTAGAGTGCTTGTGCATAGAAACATACAGATTGCAGATATAGTCTAAACCCATAGGCGGGTGAAGACTAAAAGAATGCACTTGTGTAGCACTTCAATTCCTAAAAGGAGAGTTATAAATTGAAATGAAAACTTCAATATTTACCAATCAAGGCCAGTGGGTTGAAAAGAAGAATTAAAATATAACTTTTATTGAAACTAAACAAGATAAAAATATATAATGTGTGAGTGTGTGCACTTTAAAAACACATAACAACTCGACAAATAATAAGAGTGGCTTAAAATTACTGAAGAGTGAATTGCTTAGGACCTGCAGTACTGCAGTGATATACTAGTATGGTATAGTAAGTGTGTCAGATTATATCTGTCCTTTTATCCATCAGAGTGGCGCACCTGCATGAAAATCACAATTCCTTCATGCTATTAAAGTTGTATAAAATTAAGAGACCATATGATAAATAGGTGGTGTGGGGTAGAACAATGTAGGTAAACTTATATCTATATGTAGATATGGATTTCTATCTCACATTAGTTTCCTTGGATGTAACAACTATCCCACCATAGTAGTAGTTATTAGTATGTCCACTTATTTATCAGAGAGATAATTTTAAATATTGTGATAGATTGCACTTGTCTCAGGGGATACCGTAAGGGGTGGACTTCACTAATCATTTGTATATCATGCTACAGTGCTTGGTGTACTTAGGAATAACTGAATTGAGAAAATAGTAATAAGAGTCTATATTTTAATCAATAATAATGTTTCTCTTTTATTAACTATAAACTCTAATAACTGTAATCAAAGTTCTCACTGATGGATGATTCCTCTTATAATTAAGAGAATTGTATTTAGTGGCATATGTTATTATACTGGATTGATTGGCTGCTATATCTAATAGTCTTATACATCCATTAGGTTGCTAATATTGCCTATATGATCGTTTACCAATTGCATATATTGATGCACGACTTTTGGTTGCTGATGTCACTATTTATGCTGTATTATTGCAGGTATAATAATTAATATGGGTTATAGGAGACACATTCGTCAAGTTTGCTTCACCCTACTAGTTAGCCTTTACAGTGTGCGGTATTCGTTTGGAGTGTGAAGGATGTGCTGTTTTACATATAGATTTTTAATGTTATCCTTTTAATTCTGGACAGCCCACACACATCCGCATATATCTGCAATTGGCCGTTTAGATTATCAACTTTGTGAGACACATGCAAAGCTATCATGTAAGCTTCTCTCAATAGCTGATCCCAGATATATACAGCGTTCAGTTTGGTTTAAGGGAAGCACTGTTATAGATATTGTGCTCACTATTTGGCTCAGAGTTTGCAAATCATAGTGCTTTTAAATAAAAGGTTTTTTAACAATGTTCCCCGTATTCTATTAATAATTCCTAACAGTCCACACACATGCACATATGCCTGTAAATGGGCATTTAAATTTATCAGTTATAAATACTTATTGGGCTGTTATTGAGGCTGAAAGCAGCCAAAATGAGCACTTAGCCGTTAAGGCTGTTATACTTAGTCAAATAGCTAGCCCCCAGTATATGCCACCATCACTGTGAACCGATACTAATGAAGTCCTAAGTTTTAACAAGCTGCCACTGTTTAGATAGATAGATTCGAGTACGTTATGCCATTAAAAAACAACTAAATAGGGTATTTAACAAATACCCCTCCCTAACATGTTTCGCCGATAGCGTTTCGGCTTTTTCAAAGGTGACGCGCGCCGGTTTCTGAGGGTATTTAAATGCATGGATGTCAGCCCATTGGCTTAGCTGGAACCAATCATAGAGCTTTGAGGACTATGGGGGGCGTGATCAGACTGCCGTGGACATCGGTAAGTGATGCCCTATGTAGGCAAATGATAAACTGTGTCGCGCTCCATCCTGAATATTACTACAGTATGTAACATGATTTTATTAAACTGTAATAAAATATACAGTTGGAGAGGAGTTTTTATTTTATCTTTCTGAGATCGAGAGTATTTACAGAGATATATCAAAGTCTACTCCCAATATGCTCCACATTTCATCTTCCGGAAATAATGAAGCATCAATATATTTTATCAATAATTAGTGTATACACTTAGGAATTCTCATCTCGTGGTTTAGAGTTAAATCAAAGGATTCGAATCTTCCACTGTTATTAAAAGCATTATGCACATTTTTATTATTCTGATATTTTAAATATTTGTACATGGTAAGACAAAATAAATAAATTAATATAGGAACTACTTTGGATTTGTATAAGCCAGAGTGTTCTTGCCAGAGTCATATTGGTCATTGAGGATTGAGGAATAGAATAATCGCTTTCTGATTGTGTGCAGTGATAACTTATAAAATTAAGTATATATTACGTAAACTACATTAAACATTTGTAGAGAAATTAATTGTGATTGCTCTTAGGCAGTGAAGAAATGTGAACACATGATGTGGATATTTTGCTGAAAAAAATACTCATAATAATAATTAAAGGACATTTTAAGATCTAGTTCAAACCGTGCCTCCTGGTCACTAGATACAAGTGATCATACATGACTGTGGTTGGAGAACAATTACTGGGGGTATAAACTCCTAGCCACTGTTATGTACTAGGTGAAACATTAAGTGTGTATTCATGTTACTGGGATAGTGACAAGTGAATGGGAAGTGTGAAATGTGAATGTGTTGCACAGTGTGACTGACTGGGGATTGGAAATATTGGATGTGTATACTGGCCAGTGGCTAATGGATTCATTAGTAAACATACATGTGCAAGTGAAGTAGTGATCTCAATATGAACAAAATCTTGTTGAGGTAACTAAAAAGTGGTGCTATATAGTGCATTTACATTTGAAAATAAATATTAATGTAAACAAGAAGTGTTGAGGGAGTAATGTGAGGATCCATCATTATTGATGGAGGTGTCTTATTCTACGATCAAAATTGGAAAATGTCATTCCATATATTTTTAAGTAAAGATAATTGGATGAAATCGATTATGTAGATTTAACAACTTTTATTATGTTTAAATCATCCTATTATTCTTATGTTATTTTTGCATTTATTTGAGCAAAGGTTTATGAAGATTGAAATCTTAGAAGATGACAGATTAGGTGTCAATTTATAGTACCTAAACTGTTTTGAATACTTGCTGTAGTTTATTTCCATGGTTTGCAAGATTCATAGTTCTAGTGATCTTTTTGTTCATTTTATATGAACATAGAGTAGTTGTTTTGCTCGTTCATGCCTTTGGGGTATACACTGTCCATTAAGTATATCCATTTCGTTTCCGCTTTAAGTAATGCTGTTTCAAGATCGCCCCCTCTGAGTCCTAAGGAAATCTTCTGGATTCCAAAGCATTTTAATTCAGAGGTTTTAGATTGGTGGTATTTAAAGAAGTGAGAAGCTACGGATGTGATTTTTTTATCTTTCGATAGATCTTTGGGGGCATTGCGAATATTTCGCAGATGTTCCATCAGTCTGGTATGTATGGTTCTCGTAGTCATGCCAATATATATTCTGGGGCATTTACATTGGAGAACATATATAACTCCACTTGAATTACAGTTAATATAACTCTTGATGTGGTGATGTTTGCCGAACCTGTCAGTGATAGATTTCTTTTTAATCATATTGCCACAGGAGGAGCAATTGCCACATAAGAATGACCCTCTTTCTGCCGGTCTGGTTTTCATGGATTTTTGTACAAAATGGCTGGGACTAAGGATTTCCTTTAGATTTCTGCTTCTCCTATAGCTGAGTTGTACCCTATCACCTATTAGGTCTCTTAGGTGGGGATCAGCTTGTAGTATATGCCAGTTATTATTAATTATATTCACAATTTGCCGCGTATGCTGATTATACGTCAGTACTAATCTGGTTTTGTTATCAGCTTTTTTGTTTTTTGTTTTCAATAGTTCTGATCTTGCGGTCTTTAGTGCTCGATTTCTTGCCTTGTGAATAGATCTTTTGCTGTAGCCCCTTAATAGTAGACGATTTTCCAATTCTGCGGCTCTCATTTTAAAAGTATTGTCTTGTGAGCAGTTTCTCCTTAATCTCAAGAATTCCCCAACTGGTAGAGATTTTATAGTGTTCGGTGCATGGGCACTGGTAGCAAATAAGACATTGTTAGTTGCTGTTTCTTTTCGATACAGGTCTGTGCTTAGGGAGCCATCCTCTTCTTTACAGATTAATAAGTCCAAAAAGGAGATATTTGTCTGACTCTTATGATGAGTTAATCGGATGTTCAAGTTGTTCTGATTTAGCTTGAATAGAAATATGTCAAGATCTTTTTCAGTACCTTCCCAAAGGAACAGGATGTCGTCTATGTATCGAATCCACACCGGGATCTTGTTCAAGTACTCATCATTTGTATCACCGAATACCATGGTTTGCTCCCACCACCCCAAGAATAAATTTGCGTAAGTGGGAGCACAGGCCGTACCCATGGCGGTCCCTTGGGTTTGTAGGTAAAATTTATTGTTAAAGAGAAAATAGTTTTTGGTTAGTACAAATTTGAGCAAATTGAGTGTAAATAAGTTGTGGTCAGGGCTTTCATCAGATGACATATTGAGAAAATATTGAATGGCATGTAATCCTAATTTATGATCAATGCTGGTGTACAGGGATTCCACGTCACAGGAAACTAGCCAAGTGTTTTTAGAAATGTTAATGTCCTGAATTATTTGTAGCACTTCCATAGTGTCTCTTACATAAGAGGATAGCTGTGTTAAGAAAGGTCTCAGCCTCAGATCTACATATTGACTCGCCTTTTCCGTTAGGTTTTCATTACCCGACACAATGGGTCTGCCAGGAGGTTTTTGGCTATTTTTGTGTACTTTGGGAATTAAATAGAATGTTGCCACCTTTGGGTGCGTAATAGTCAAGAACTTCTTTTCCATGGTGTTGATTAGACCATTTTTTGAGGCTGAGTCAATCAATTTGTTGTATTGCATATGAAAGTCTGCTGTGGGATTACTCCACAGTTCTTTATAACAGGTTTTGTTCTTCAATTGGAGATTAGCTTCTTCCAGATACATTTCTATTGGCCATATTACAATATTGCCGCCTTTGTCGGCATTGCGGATTATGACGTTGTTCCAAGATTCCATTTCAGATAGAGTATCTCTTTCAATCTTGGATAAATTTTGATGTTTATTAGTAATATCCAGCTTGTTGATACTTTGACATACGATTTGGTTGAAGACTTCTATGTTTGGGCATGTGTTATTGGGAGGAACATATTTAGATTTAGTTTTTAGTGTTTTGCGCCAGTTGGGTCTTTCGCTCTCATCTGGTTCTGAGTTGAGATCGTTTAATACTTGTAAAGACTCTAATTCATCTTCAGTCCAGGTTACGTCTGGGATGTCTGGTTCTTTATTAGTGAAATGTCTTTTTAGAAGGAGCTTACGCAGAAACAGTTGTACATCTTTAATTGCATCAAATTTATCCAAGTTGTTGTGTGGACAAAAGGATAAACCTTTGGATAGCACATTGATGTGATGAGAGGTTAGAGTCCGATTAGAAATATTTATGATTCTTAATTTCTCATCCTTATTTGCGAAAATGGACTTGGATTTCTTTTGGGTGGCTTGTTTGTCTGTTGTTTATCCTTCTGATTCTTTTTGTTTCTGGTCTGCCTTTTGTTTTTTCCACCCACCTCTTCTGGTGGTTCGGAATCGGTGCTTGAGCCCTCTTCTAAAAAAGATTTTCTTTTTCTATTTTCCACTATACTTGTGTGGCTGGAAGTACTTGGTTGTGGTACTCCTTCTTGGTCATTGTTTTCTGTGTCTTCGTTGTCAGTGTCAGAGATATCAGTTTCCACTATATTTACTCTTCTCTGAGATCTAAAGTTGGTAATATTGGTTTTGTTGCGCCATTTGTACACTTTATTATTGTCGAAATCCTGTATGTCTCTTTGTAACTTGCCCTTTTTGGTTATCTTGATTTCATTTTCATACTTATCTAATTCTTTTTGGTATTTTTTGTATGTAATTTCAAATTCTTGCATTTGCTCAAATTGCTTTAATTGCTCATTTTGACTTTGAATAATTTCTTCCAGTCTGTCATATTCAGAGGAGTCGTGCTTAATAAGGATTTTCATTAATTTAGCAGAGCATTCACTTAGGGCTTCTTCCCATTCAATACTTAAGTTTTTTTGTTTGAATTCAAATGCTGGGAAGAGTTGTATTCTTAAGCCTCTAGGTATTAGATTTCTCTGAATATATTGCTCACAGAATTGTTTGTCCCACCAGAGTTTGTCTTGTTTAAAGAGATTTTTGTGTAATTCTCTTAGTAAGGTGTCTAGATTGTTTGGAGTAGTATCTGTACTGATGGTGGATGAGTTGTTAAATACTTCATTCATATCAGCGAGTCTTTTTTGCTCCCTAGTTAATCTATCAGTTTCAAATTTGCTAGCCATAGCTTCAAAATAATAGTGTGTGCTCTAGTTGCTGGAATCCTATAATAAATATAGGAATATGTAGTAAATTGTTAAGCAAAAAATAGCAAAAGCACTACACAAATAAAGGAGGAATGCTCAGTTAAATGTCCAAATTGGATAAATAATTCAAATTAGATAATGTCACTTTATTTTTCTATATGTGTGTATATTAATACACGGATGTGTATTTTTGATTGTATGCAGACATATCATTTGAATTGGTATATATATATATATATATATACCTTATGAGCTAGAGTGCTTGTGCATAGAAACATACAGATTGCAGATATAGTCTAAACCCATAGGCGGGTGAAGACTAAAAGAATGCACTTGTGTAGCACTTCAATTCCTAAAAGGAGAGTTATAAATTGAAATGAAAACTTCAATATTTACCAATCAAGGCCAGTGGGTTGAAAAGAAGAATTAAAATATAACTTTTATTGAAACTAAACAAGATAAAAATATATAATGTGTGAGTGTGTGCACTTTAAAAACACATAACAACTCGACAAATAATAAGAGTGGCTTAAAATTACTGAAGAGTGAATTGCTTAGGACCTGCAGTACTGCAGTGATATACTAGTATGGTATAGTAAGTGTGTCAGATTATATCTGTCCTTTTATCCATCAGAGTGGCGCACCTGCATGAAAATCACAATTCCTTCATGCTATTAAAGTTGTATAAAATTAAGAGACCATATGATAAATAGGTGGTGTGGGGTAGAACAATGTAGGTAAACTTATATCTATATGTAGATATGGATTTCTATCTCACATTAGTTTCCTTGGATGTAACAACTATCCCACCATAGTAGTAGTTATTAGTATGTCCACTTATTTATCAGAGAGATAATTTTAAATATTGTGATAGATTGCACTTGTCTCAGGGGATACCGTAAGGGGTGGACTTCACTAATCATTTGTATATCATGCTACAGTGCTTGGTGTACTTAGGAATAACTGAATTGAGAAAATAGTAATAAGAGTCTATATTTTAATCAATAATAATGTTTCTCTTTTATTAACTATAAACTCTAATAACTGTAATCAAAGTTCTCACTGATGGATGATTCCTCTTATAATTAAGAGAATTGTATTTAGTGGCATATGTTATTATACTGGATTGATTGGCTGCTATATCTAATAGTCTTATACATCCATTAGGTTGCTAATATTGCCTATATGATCGTTTACCAATTGCATATATTGATGCACGACTTTTGGTTGCTGATGTCACTATTTATGCTGTATTATTGCAGGTATAATAATTAATATGGGTTATAGGAGACACATTCGTCAAGTTTGCTTCACCCTACTAGTTAGCCTTTACAGTGTGCGGTATTCTTTTGGAGTGTGAAGGATGTGCTGTTTTACATATAGATTTTTAATGTTATCCTTTTAATTCTGGACAGCCCACACACATCCGCATATATCTGCAATTGGCCGTTTAGATTATCAACTTTGTGAGACACATGCAAAGCTATCATGTAAGCTTCTCTCAATAGCTGATCCCAGATATATACAGCGTTCAGTTTGGTTTAAGGGAAGCACTGTTATAGATATTGTGCTCACTATTTGGCTCAGAGTTTGCAAATCATAGTGCTTTTAAATAAAAGGTTTTTTAACAATGTTCCCCGTATTCTATTAATAATTCCTAACAGTCCACACACATGCACATATGCCTGTAAATGGGCATTTAAATTTATCAGTTATAAATACTTATTGGGCTGTTATTGAGGCTGAAAGCAGCCAAAATGAGCACTTAGCCGTTAAGGCTGTTATACTTAGTCAAATAGCTAGCCCCCAGTATATGCCACCATCACTGTGAACCGATACTAATGAAGTCCTAAGTTTTAACAAGCTGCCACTGTTTAGATAGATAGATTCGAGTACGTTATGCCATTAAAAAACAACTAAATAGGGTATTTAACAAATACCCCTCCCTAACATGTTTCGCCGATAGCGTTTCGGCTTTTTCAAAGGTGACGCGCGCCGGTTTCTGAGGGTATTTAAATGCATGGATGTCAGCCCATTGGCTTAGCTGGAACCAATCATAGAGCTTTGAGGACTATGGGGGGCGTGATCAGACTGCCGTGGACATCGGTAAGTGATGCCCTATGTAGGCAAATGATAAACTGTGTCGCGCTCCATCCTGAATATTACTACAGTATGTAACATGATTTTATTAAACTGTAATAAAATATACAGTTGGAGAGGAGTTTTTATTTTATCTTTCTGAGATCGAGAGTATTTACAGAGATATATCAAAGTCTACTCCCAATATGCTCCACATTTCATCTTCCGGAAATAATGAAGCATCAATATATTTTATCAATAATTAGTGTATACACTTAGGAATTCTCATCTCGTGGTTTAGAGTTAAATCAAAGGATTCGAATCTTCCACTGTTATTAAAAGCATTATGCACATTTTTATTATTCTGATATTTTAAATATTTGTACATGGTAAGACAAAATAAATAAATTAATATAGGAACTACTTTGGATTTGTATAAGCCAGAGTGTTCTTGCCAGAGTCATATTGGTCATTGAGGATTGAGGAATAGAATAATCGCTTTCTGATTGTGTGCAGTGATAACTTATAAAATTAAGTATATATTACGTAAACTACATTAAACATTTGTAGAGAAATTAATTGTGATTGCTCTTAGGCAGTGAAGAAATGTGAACACATGATGTGGATATTTTGCTGAAAAAAATACTCATAATAATAATTAAAGGACATTTTAAGATCTAGTTCAAACCGTGCCTCCTGGTCACTAGATACAAGTGATCATACATGACTGTGGTTGGAGAACAATTACTGGGGGTATAAACTCCTAGCCACTGTTATGTACTAGGTGAAACATTAAGTGTGTATTCATGTTACTGGGATAGTGACAAGTGAATGGGAAGTGTGAAATGTGAATGTGTTGCACAGTGTGACTGACTGGGGATTGGAAATATTGGATGTGTATACTGGCCAGTGGCTAATGGATTCATTAGTAAACATACATGTGCAAGTGAAGTAGTGATCTCAATATGAACAAAATCTTGTTGAGGTAACTAAAAAGTGGTGCTATATAGTGCATTTACATTTGAAAATAAATATTAATGTAAACAAGAAGTGTTGAGGGAGTAATGTGAGGATCCATCATTATTGATGGAGGTGTCTTATTCTACGATCAAAATTGGAAAATGTCATTCCATATATTTTTAAGTAAAGATAATTGGATGAAATCGATTATGTAGATTTAACAACTTTTATTATGTTTAAATCATCCTATTATTCTTATGTTATTTTTGCATTTATTTGAGCAAAGGTTTATGAAGATTGAAATCTTAGAAGATGACAGATTAGGTGTCAATTTATAGTACCTAAACTGTTTTGAATACTTGCTGTAGTTTATTTCCATGGTTTGCAAGATTCATAGTTCTAGTGATCTTTTTGTTCATTTTATATGAACATAGAGTAGTTGTTTTGCTCGTTCATGCCTTTGGGGTATACACTGTCCATTAAGTATATCCATTTCGTTTCCGCTTTAAGTAATGCTGTTTCAAGATCGCCCCCTCTGAGTCCTAAGGAAATCTTCTGGATTCCAAAGCATTTTAATTCAGAGGTTTTAGATTGGTGGTATTTAAAGAAGTGAGAAGCTACGGATGTGATTTTTTTATCTTTCGATAGATCTTTGGGGGCATTGCGAATATTTCGCAGATGTTCCATCAGTCTGGTATGTATGGTTCTCGTAGTCATGCCAATATATATTCTGGGGCATTTACATTGGAGAACATATATAACTCCACTTGAATTACAGTTAATATAACTCTTGATGTGGTGATGTTTGCCGAACCTGTCAGTGATAGATTTCTTTTTAATCATATTGCCACAGGAGGAGCAATTGCCACATAAGAATGACCCTCTTTCTGCCGGTCTGGTTTTCATGGTTTTTTGTACAAAATGGCTGGGACTAAGGATTTCCTTTAGATTTCTGCTTCTCCTATAGCTGAGTTGTACCCTATCACCTATTAGGTCTCTTAGGTGGGGATCAGCTTGTAGTATATGCCAGTTATTATTAATTATATTCACAATTTGCCGCGTATGCTGATTATACGTCAGTACTAATCTGGTTTTGTTATCAGCTTTTTTGTTTTTTGTTTTCAATAGTTCTGATCTTGCGGTCTTTAGTGCTCGATTTCTTGCCTTGTGAATAGATCTTTTGCTGTAGCCCCTTAATAGTAGACGATTTTCCAATTCTGCGGCTCTCATTTTAAAAGTATTGTCTTGTGAGCAGTTTCTCCTTAATCTCAAGAATTCCCCGACTGGTAGAGATTTTATAGTGTTCGGTGCATGGGCACTGGTAGCAAATAAGACATTGTTAGTTGCTGTTTCTTTTCGATACAGGTCTGTGCTTAGGGAGCCATCCTCTTCTTTACAGATTAATAAGTCCAAAAAGGAGATATTTGTCTGACTCTTATGATGAGTTAATCGGATGTTCAAGTTGTTCTGATTTAGCTTGAATAGAAATATGTCAAGATCTTTTTCAGTACCTTCCCAAAGGAACAGGATGTCGTCTATGTATCGAATCCACACCGGGATCTTGTTCAAGTACTCATCATTTGTATCACCGAATACCATGGTTTGCTCCCACCACCCCAAGAATAAATTTGCGTAAGTGGGAGCACAGGCCGTACCCATGGCGGTCCCTTGGGTTTGTAGGTAAAATTTATTGTTAAAGAGAAAATAGTTTTTGGTTAGTACAAATTTGAGCAAATTGAGTGTAAATAAGTTGTGGTCAGGGCTTTCATCAGATGACATATTGAGAAAATATTGAATGGCATGTAATCCTAATTTATGATCAATGCTGGTGTACAGGGATTCCACGTCACAGGAAACTAGCCAAGTGTTTTTAGAAATGTTAATGTCCTGAATTATTTGTAGCACTTCCATAGTGTCTCTTACATAAGAGGATAGCTGTGTTAAGAAAGGTCTCAGCCTCAGATCTACATATTGACTCGCCTTTTCCGTTAGGTTTTCATTACCCGACACAATGGGTCTGCCAGGAGGTTTTTGGCTATTTTTGTGTACTTTGGGAATTAAATAGAATGTTGCCACCTTTGGGTGCGTAATAGTCAAGAACTTCTTTTCCATGGTGTTGATTAGACCATTTTTTGAGGCTGAGTCAATCAATTTGTTGTATTGCATATGAAAGTCTGCTGTGGGATTACTCCACAGTTCTTTATAACAGGTTTTGTTCTTCAATTGGAGATTAGCTTCTTCCAGATACATTTCTATTGGCCATATTACAATATTGCCGCCTTTGTCGGCATTGCGGATTATGACGTCGTTCCAAGATTCCATTTCAGATAGAGTATCTCTTTCAATCTTGGATAAATTTTGATGTTTATTAGTAATATCCAGCTTGTTGATACTTTGACATACGATTTGGTTGAAGACTTCTATGTTTGGGCATGTGTTATTGGGAGGAACATATTTAGATTTAGTTTTTAGTGTTTTGCGCCAGTTGGGTCTTTCGCTCTCATCTGGTTCTGAGTTGAGATCGTTTAATACTTGTAAAGACTCTAATTCATCTTCAGTCCAGGTTACGTCTGGGATGTCTGGTTCTTTATTAGTGAAATGTCTTTTTAGAAGGAGCTTACGCAGAAACAGTTGTACATCTTTAATTGCATCAAATTTATCCAAGTTGTTGTGTGGACAAAAGGATAAACCTTTGGATAGCACATTGATGTGATGAGAGGTTAGAGTCCGATTAGAAATATTTATGATTCTTAATTTCTCATCCTTATTTGCGAAAA
Source organism: Bombina bombina (assembly GCF_027579735.1). Taxonomy (NCBI): domain Eukaryota; kingdom Metazoa; phylum Chordata; class Amphibia; order Anura; family Bombinatoridae; genus Bombina; species Bombina bombina. The sequence continues at coordinate 1,054,703,118 of NC_069500.1, read as the reverse complement.
TGGACTTGGATTTCTTTTGGGTGGCTTGTTTGTCTGTTGTTTGTCCTTCTGATTCTTTTTGTTTCTGGTCTGCCTTTTGTTTTTTCCACCCACCTCTTCTGGTGGTTCGGAATCGGTGCTTGAGCCCTCTTCTAAAAAAGATTTTCTTTTTCTATTTTCCACTATACTTGTGTGGCTGGAAGTACTTGGTTGTGGTACTCCTTCTTGGTCATTGTTTTCTGTGTCTTCGTTGTCAGTGTCAGAGATATCAGTTTCCACTATATTTACTCTTCTCTGAGATCTAAAGTTGGTAATATTGGTTTTGTTGCGCCATTTGTACACTTTATTATTGTCGAAATCCTGTATGTCTCTTTGTAACTTGCCCTTTTTGGTTATCTTGATTTCATTTTCATACTTATCTAATTCTTTTTGGTATTTTTTGTATGTAATTTCAAATTCTTGCATTTGCTCAAATTGCTTTAATTGCTCATTTTGACTTTGAATAATTTCTTCCAGTCTGTCATATTCAGAGGAGTCGTGCTTAATAAGGATTTTCATTAATTTAGCAGAGCATTCACTTAGGGCTTCTTCCCATTCAATACTTAAGTTTTTTTGTTTGAATTCAAATGCTGGGAAGAGTTGTATTCTTAAGCCTCTAGGTATTAGATTTCTCTGAATATATTGCTCACAGAATTGTTTGTCCCACCAGAGTTTGTCTTGTTTAAAGAGATTTTTGTGTAATTCTCTTAGTAAGGTGTCTAGATTGTTTGGAGTAGTATCTGTACTGATGGTGGATGAGTTGTTAAATACTTCATTCATATCAGCGAGTCTTTTTTGCTCCCTAGTTAATCTATCAGTTTCAAATTTGCTAGCCATAGCTTCAAAATAATAGTGTGTGCTCTAGTTGCTGGAATCCTATAATAAATATAGGAATATGTAGTAAATTGTTAAGCAAAAAATAGCAAAAGCACTACACAAATAAAGGAGGAATGCTCAGTTAAATGTCCAAATTGGATAAATAATTCAAATTAGATAATGTCACTTTATTTTTCTATATGTGTGTATATTAATACACGGATGTGTATTTTTGATTGTATGCAGACATATCATTTGAATTGGTATATATATATATATATATATATATACCTTATGAGCTAGAGTGCTTGTGCATAGAAACATACAGATTGCAGATATAGTCTAAACCCATAGGCGGGTGAAGACTAAAAGAATGCACTTGTGTAGCACTTCAATTCCTAAAAGGAGAGTTATAAATTGAAATGAAAACTTCAATATTTACCAATCAAGGCCAGTGGGTTGAAAAGAAGAATTAAAATATAACTTTTATTGAAACTAAACAAGATAAAAATATATAATGTGTGAGTGTGTGCACTTTAAAAACACATAACAACTCGACAAATAATAAGAGTGGCTTAAAATTACTGAAGAGTGAATTGCTTAGGACCTGCAGTACTGCAGTGATATACTAGTATGGTATAGTAAGTGTGTCAGATTATATCTGTCCTTTTATCCATCAGAGTGGCGCACCTGCATGAAAATCACAATTCCTTCATGCTATTAAAGTTGTATAAAATTAAGAGACCATATGATAAATAGGTGGTGTGGGGTAGAACAATGTAGGTAAACTTATATCTATATGTAGATATGGATTTCTATCTCACATTAGTTTCCTTGGATGTAACAACTATCCCACCATAGTAGTAGTTATTAGTATGTTCACTTATTTATCAGAGAGATAATTTTAAATATTGTGATAGATTGCACTTGTCTCAGGGGATACCGTAAGGGGTGGACTTCACTAATCATTTGTATATCATGCTACAGTGCTTGGTGTACTTAGGAATAACTGAATTGAGAAAATAGTAATAAGAGTCTATATTTTAATCAATAATAATGTTTCTCTTTTATTAACTATAAACTCTAATAACTGTAATCAAAGTTCTCACTGATGGATGATTCCTCTTATAATTAAGAGAATTGTATTTAGTGGCATATGTTATTATACTGGATTGATTGGCTGCTATATCTAATAGTCTTATACATCCATTAGGTTGCTAATATTGCCTATATGATCGTTTACCAATTGCATATATTGATGCACGACTTTTGGTTGCTGATGTCACTATTTATGCTGTATTATTGCAGGTATAATAATTAATATGGGTTATAGGAGACACATTCGTCAAGTTTGCTTCACCCTACTAGTTAGCCTTTACAGTGTGCGGTATTCGTTTGGAGTGTGAAGGATGTGCTGTTTTACATATAGATTTTTAATGTTATCCTTTTAATTCTGGACAGCCCACACACATCCGCATATATCTGCAATTGGCCGTTTAGATTATCAACTTTGTGAGACACATGCAAAGCTATCATGTAAGCTTCTCTCAATAGCTGATCCCAGATATATACAGCGTTCAGTTTGGTTTAAGGGAAGCACTGTTATAGATATTGTGCTCACTATTTGGCTCAGAGTTTGCAAATCATAGTGCTTTTAAATAAAAGGTTTTTTAACAATGTTCCCCGTATTCTATTAATAATTCCTAACAGTCCACACACATGCACATATGCCTGTAAATGGGCATTTAAATTTATCAGTTATAAATACTTATTGGGCTGTTATTGAGGCTGAAAGCAGCCAAAATGAGCACTTAGCCGTTAAGGCTGTTATACTTAGTCAAATAGCTAGCCCCCAGTATATGCCACCATCACTGTGAACCGATACTAATGAAGTCCTAAGTTTTAACAAGCTGCCACTGTTTAGATAGATAGATTCGAGTACGTTATGCCATTAAAAAACAACTAAATAGGGTATTTAACAAATACCCCTCCCTAACATGTTTCGCCGATAGCGTTTCGGCTTTTTCAAAGGTGACGCGCGCCGGCGTCTGAGGGTATTTAAATGCATGGATGTCAGCCCATTGGCTTAGCTGGAACCAATCATAGAGCTTTGAGGACTATGGGGGGCGTGATCAGACTGCCGTGGACATCGGTAAGTGATGCCCTATGTAGGCAAATGATAAACTGTGTCGCGCTCCATCCTGAATATTACTACAGTATGTAACATGATTTTATTAAACTGTAATAAAATATACAGTTGGAGAGGAGTTTTTATTTTATCTTTCTGAGATCGAGAGTATTTACAGAGATATATCAAAGTCTACTCCCAATATGCTCCACATTTCATCTTCCGGAAATAATGAAGCATCAATATATTTTATCAATAATTAGTGTATACACTTAGGAATTCTCATCTCGTGGTTTAGAGTTAAATCAAAGGATTCGAATCTTCCACTGTTATTAAAAGCATTATGCACATTTTTATTATTCTGATATTTTAAATATTTGTACATGGTAAGACAAAATAAATAAATTAATATAGGAACTACTTTGGATTTGTATAAGCCAGAGTGTTCTTGCCAGACTCATATTGGTCATTGAGGATTGAGGAATAGAATAATCGCTTTCTGATTGTGTGCAGTGATAACTTATAAAATTAAGTATATATTACGTAAACTACATTAAACATTTGTAGAGAAATTAATTGTGATTGCTCTTAGGCAGTGAAGAAATGTGAACACATGATGTGGATATTTTGCTGAAAAAAATACTCATAATAATAATTAAAGGACATTTTAAGATCTAGTTCAAACCGTGCCTCCTGGTAACTAGATACAAGTGATCATACATGACTGTGGTTGGAGAACAATTACTGGGGGTATAAACTCCTAGCCACTGTTATGTACTAGGTGAAACATTAAGTGTGTATTCATGTTACTGGGATAGTGACAAGTGAATGGGAAGTGTGAAATGTGAATGTGTTGCACAGTGTGACTGACTGGGGATTGGAAATATTGGATGTGTATACTGGCCAGTGGCTAATGGATTCATTAGTAAACATACATGTGCAAGTGAAGTAGTGATCTCAATATGAACAAAATCTTGTTGAGGTAACTAAAAAGTGGTGCTATATAGTTCATTTACATTTGAAAATAAATATTAATGTAAACAAGAAGTGTTGAGGGAGTAATGTGAGGATCCATGATTATTGATGGAGGTGTCTTATTCTACGATCAAAATTGGAAAATGTCATTCCATATATTTTTAAGTAAAGATAATTGGATGAAATCGATTATGTAGATTTAACAACTTTTATTATGTTTAAATCATCCTATTATTCTTATGTTATTTTTGCATTTATTTGAGCAAAGGTTTATGAAGATTGAAATCTTAGAAGATGACAGATTAGGTGTCAATTTATAGTACCTAAACTGTTTTGAATACTTGCTGTAGTTTATTTCCATGGTTTGCAAGATTCATAGTTCTAGTGATCTTTTTGTTCATTTTATATGAACATAGAGTAGTTGTTTTGCTCGTTCATGCCTTTGGGGTATACACTGTCCATTAAGTATATCCATTTCGTTTCCGCTTTAAGTAATGCTGTTTCAAGATCGCCCCCTCTGAGTCCTAAGGAAATCTTCTGGATTCCAAAGCATTTTAATTCAGAGGTTTTAGATTGGTGGTATTTAAAGAAGTGAGAAGCTACGGATGTGATTTTTTTATCTTTCGATAGATCTTTGGGGGCATTGCGAATATTTCGCAGATGTTCCATCAGTCTGGTATGTATGGTTCTCGTAGTCATGCCAATATATATTCTGGGGCATTTACATTGGAGAACATATATAACTCCACTTGAATTACAGTTAATATAACTCTTGATGTGGTGATGTTTGCCGAACCTGTCAGTGATAGATTTCTTTTTAATCATATTGCCACAGGAGGAGCAATTGCCACATAAGAATGACCCTCTTTCTGCCGGTCTGGTTTTCATGGTTTTTTGTACAAAATGGCTGGGACTAAGGATTTCCTTTAGATTTCTGCTTCTCCTATAGCTGAGTTGTACCCTATCACCTATTAGGTCTCTTAGGTGGGGATCAGCTTGTAGTATATGCCAGTTATTATTAATTATATTCACAATTTGCCGCGTATGCTGATTATACGTCAGTACTAATCTGGTTTTGTTATCAGCTTTTTTGTTTTTTGTTTTCAATAGTTCTGATCTTGCGGTCTTTAGTGCTCGATTTCTTGCCTTGTGAATAGATCTTTTGCTGTAGCCCCTTAATAGTAGACGATTTTCCAATTCTGCGGCTCTCATTTTAAAAGTATTGTCTTGTGAGCAGTTTCTCCTTAATCTCAAGAATTCCCCGACTGGTAGAGATTTTATAGTGTTCGGTGCATGGGCACTGGTAGCAAATAAGACATTGTTAGTTGCTGTTTCTTTTCGATACAGGTCTGTGCTTAGGGAGCCATCCTCTTCTTTACAGATTAATAAGTCCAAAAAGGAGATATTTGTCTGACTCTTATGATGAGTTAATCGGATGTTCAAGTTGTTCTGATTTAGCTTGAATAGAAATATGTCAAGATCTTTTTCAGTACCTTCCCAAAGGAACAGGATGTCGTCTATGTATCGAATCCACACCGGGATCTTGTTCAAGTACTCATCATTTGTATCACCGAATACCATGGTTTGCTCCCACCACCCCAAGAATAAATTTGCGTAAGTGGGAGCACAGGCCGTACCCATGGCGGTCCCTTGGGTTTGTAGGTAAAATTTATTGTTAAAGAGAAAATAGTTTTTGGTTAGTACAAATTTGAGCAAATTGAGTGTAAATAAGTTGTGGTCAGGGCTTTCATCAGATGACATATTGAGAAAATATTGAATGGCATGTAATCCTAATTTATGATCAATGCTGGTGTACAGGGATTCCACGTCACAGGAAACTAGCCAAGTGTTTTTAGAAATGTTAATGTCCTGAATTATTTGTAGCACTTCCATAGTGTCTCTTACATAAGAGGATAGCTGTGTTAAGAAAGGTCTCAGCCTCAGATCTACATATTGACTCGCCTTTTCCGTTAGGTTTTCATTACCCGACACAATGGGTCTGCCAGGAGGTTTTTGGCTATTTTTGTGTACTTTGGGAATTAAATAGAATGTTGCCACCTTTGGGTGCGTAATAGTCAAGAACTTCTTTTCCATGGTGTTGATTAGACCATTTTTTGAGGCTGAGTCAATCAATTTGTTGTATTGCATATGAAAGTCTGCTGTGGGATTACTCCACAGTTCTTTATAACAGGTTTTGTTCTTCAATTGGAGATTAGCTTCTTCCAGATACATTTCTATTGGCCATATTACAATATTGCCGCCTTTGTCGGCATTGCGGATTATGACGTCGTTCCAAGATTCCATTTCAGATAGAGTATCTCTTTCAATCTTGGATAAATTTTGATGTTTATTAGTAATATCCAGCTTGTTGATACTTTGACATACGATTTGGTTGAAGACTTCTATGTTTGGGCATGTGTTATTGGGAGGAACATATTTAGATTTAGTTTTTAGTGTTTTGCGCCAGTTGGGTCTTTCGCTCTCATCTGGTTCTGAGTTGAGATCGTTTAATACTTGTAAAGACTCTAATTCATCTTCAGTCCAGGTTACGTCTGGGATGTCTGGTTCTTTATTAGTGAAATGTCTTTTTAGAAGGAGCTTACGCAGAAACAGTTGTACATCTTTAATTGCATCAAATTTATCCAAGTTGTTGTGTGGACAAAAGGATAAACCTTTGGATAGCACATTGATGTGATGAGAGGTCTGAGTCCGATTAGAAATATTTATGATTCTTAATTTCTCATCCTTATTTGCGAAAATGGACTTGGATTTCTTTTGGGTGGCTTGTTTGTCTGTTGTTTGTCCTTCTGATTCTTTTTGTTTCTGGTCTGCCTTTTGTTTTTTCCACCCACCTCTTCTGGTGGTTCGGAATCGGTGCTTGAGCCCTCTTCTAAAAAAGATTTTCTTTTTCTATTTTCCACTATACTTGTGTGGCTGGAAGTACTTGGTTGTGGTACTCCTTCTTGGTCATTGTTTTCTGTGTCTTCGTTGTCAGTGTCAGAGATATCAGTTTCCACTATATTTACTCTTCTCTGAGATCTAAAGTTGGTAATATTGGTTTTGTTGCGCCATTTGTACACTTTATTATTGTCGAAATCCTGTATGTCTCTTTGTAACTTGCCCTTTTTGGTTATCTTGATTTCATTTTCATACTTATCTAATTCTTTTTGGTATTTTTTGTATGTAATTTCAAATTCTTGCATTTGCTCAAATTGCTTTAATTGCTCATTTTGACTTTGAATAATTTCTTCCAGTCTGTCATATTCAGAGGAGTCGTGCTTAATAAGGCAATATATTCAGAGAAATCTAATACCTAGAGGCTTAAGAATACAACTCTTCCCAGCATTTGAATTCAAACAAAAAAACTTAAGTATTGAATGGGAAGAAGCCCTAAGTGAATGCTCTGCTAAATTAATGAAAATCCTTATTAAGCACGACTCCTCTGAATATGACAGACTGGAAGAAATTATTCAAAGTCAAAATGAGCAATTAAAGCAATTTGAGCAAATGCAAGAATTTGAAATTACATACAAAAAATACCAAAAAGAATTAGATAAGTATGAAAATGAAATCAAGATAACCAAAAAGGGCAAGTTACAAAGAGACATACAGGATTTCAACAATAATAAAGTGTACAAATGGCGCAACAAAACCAATATTACCAACTTTAGATCTCAGAGAAGAGTAAATATAGTGGAAACTGATATCTCTGACACTGACAACGAAGACACAGAAAACAATGACCAAGAAGGAGTACCACAACCAAGTACTTCCAGCCACACAAGTATAGTGGAAAATAGAAAAAGAAAATCTTTTTTAGAAGAGGGCTCAAGCACCGATTCCGAACCACCAGAAGAGGTGGGTGGAAAAAACAAAAGGCAGACCAGAAACAAAAAGAATCAGAAGGACAAACAACAGACAAACAAGCCACCCAAAAGAAATCCAAGTCCATTTTCGCAAATAAGGATGAGAAATTAAGAATCATAAATATTTCTAATCGGACTCAGACCTCTCATCACATCAATGTGCTATCCAAAGGTTTATCCTTTTGTCCACACAACAACTTGGATAAATTTGATGCAATTAAAGATGTACAACTGTTTCTGCGTAAGCTCCTTCTAAAAAGACATTTCACTAATAAAGAACCAGACATCCCAGACGTAACCTGGACTGAAGATGAATTAGAGTCTTTACAAGTATTAAACGATCTCAACTCAGAACCAGATGAGAGCGAAAGACCCAACTGGCGCAAAACACTAAAAACTAAATCTAAATATGTTCCTCCCAATAACACATGCCCAAACATAGAAGTCTTCAACCAAATCGTATGTCAAAGTATCAACAAGCTGGATATTACTAATAAACATCAAAATTTATCCAAGATTGAAAGAGATACTCTATCTGAAATGGAATCTTGGAACGACGTCATAATCCGCAATGCCGACAAAGGCGGCAATATTGTAATATGGCCAATAGAAATGTATCTGGAAGAAGCTAATCTCCAATTGAAGAACAAAACCTGTTATAAAGAACTGTGGAGTAATCCCACAGCAGACTTTCATATGCAATACAACAAATTGATTGACTCAGCCTCAAAAAATGGTCTAATCAACACCATGGAAAAGAAGTTCTTGACTATTACGCACCCAAAGGTGGCAACATTCTATTTAATTCCCAAAGTACACAAAAATAGCCAAAAACCTCCTGGCAGACCCATTGTGTCGGGTAATGAAAACCTAACGGAAAAGGCGAGTCAATATGTAGATCTGAGGCTGAGACCTTTCTTAACACAGCTATCCTCTTATGTAAGAGACACTATGGAAGTGCTACAAATAATTCAGGACATTAACATTTCTAAAAACACTTGGCTAGTTTCCTGTGACATGGAATCCCTGTACACCAGCATTGATCATAAATTAGGATTACATGCCATTCAATATTTTCTCAATATGTCATCTGATGAAAGCCCTGACCACAACTTATTTACACTCAATTTGCTCAAATTTGTACTAACCAAAAACTATTTTCTCTTTAACAATAAATTTTACCTACAAACCCAAGGGACCGCCATGGGTACGGCCTGTGCTCCCACTTACGCAAATTTATTCTTGGGGTGGTGGGAGCAAACCATGGTATTCGGTGATACAAATGATGAGTACTTGAACAAGATCCCGGTGTGGATTCGATACATAGACGACATCCTGTTCCTTTGGGAAGGTACTGAAAAAGATCTTGACATATTTCTATTCAAGCTAAATCAGAACAACTTGAACATCCGATTAACTCATCATAAGAGTCAGACAAATATCTCCTTTTTGGACTTATTAATCTGTAAAGAAGAGGATGGCTCCCTAAGCACAGACCTGTATCGAAAAGAAACAGCAACTAACAAAGTCTTATTTGCTACCAGTGCCCATGCACCGAACACTATAAAATCTCTACCAGTTGGGGAATTCTTGAGATTAAGGAGAAACTGCTCACAAGACAATACTTTTAAAATGAGAGCCGCAGAATTGGAAAATCGTCTACTATTAAGGGGCTACAGCAAAAGATCTATTCACAAGGCAAGAAATCGAGCACTAAAGACCGCAAGATCAGAACTATTGAAAACAAAAAACAAAAAAGCTGATAACAAAACCAGATTAGTACTGACGTATAATCAGCATACGCGGCAAATTGTGAATATAATTAATAATAACTGGCATATACTACAAGCTGATCCCCACCTAAGAGACCTAATAGGTGATAGGGTACAACTCAGCTATAGGAGAAGCAGAAATCTAAAGGAAATCCTTAGTCCCAGCCATTTTGTACAAAAAACCATGAAAACCAGACCGGCAGAAAGAGGGTCATTCTTATGTGGCAATTGCTCCTCCTGTGGCAATATGATTAAAAAGAAATCTATCACTGACAGGTTCGGCAAACATCACCACATCAAGAGTTATATTAACTGTAATTCAAGTGGAGTTATATATGTTCTCCAATGTAAATGCCCCAGAATATATATTGGCATGACTACGAGAACCATACATACCAGACTGATGGAACATCTGCGAAATATTCGCAATGCCCCCAAAGATCTATCGAAAGATAAAAAAATCACATCCGTAGCTTCTCACTTCTTTAAATACCACCAATCTAAAACCTCTGAATTAAAATGCTTTGGAATCCAGAAGATTTCCTTAGGACTCAGAGGGGGCGATCTTGAAACAGCATTACTTAAAGCGGAAACGAAATGGATATACTTAATGTACAGTGTATACCCCAAAGGCATGAACGAGCAAAACAACTACTCTATGTTCATATAAAATGAACAAAAAGATCACTAGAACTATGAATCTTGCAAACCATGGAAATAAACTACAGCAAGTATTCAAAACAGTTTAGGTACTATAAATTGACACCTAATCTGTCATCTTTTAAGATTTCAATCTTCATAAACCTTTGCTCAAATAAATGCAAAAATAACATAAGAATAATAGGATGATTTAAACATAATAAAAGTTGTTAAATCTACATAATCGATTTCATCCAATTATCTTTACTTAAAAATATATGGAATGACATTTTCCAATTTTGATCGTAGAATAAGACACCTCCATCAATAATGATGGATCCTCACATTACTCCCTCAACACTTCTTGTTTACATTAATATTTATTTTCAAATGTAAATGCACTATATAGCACCACTTTTTAGTTACCTCAACAAGATTTTGTTCATATTGAGATCACTACTTCACTTGCACATGTATGTTTACTAATGAATCCATTAGCCACTGGCCAGTATACACATCCAATATTTCCAATCCCCAGTCAGTCACACTGTGCAACACATTCACATTTCACACTTCCCATTCACTTGTCACTATCCCAGTAACATGAATACACACTTAATGTTTCACCTAGTACATAACAGTGGCTAGGAGTTTATACCCCCAGTAATTGTTCTCCAACCACAGTCATGTATGATCACTTGTATCTAGTGACCAGGAGGCACGGTTTGAACTAGATCTTAAAATGTCCTTTAATTATTATTATGAGTATTTTTTTCAGCAAAATATCCACATCATGTGTTCACATTTCTTCACTGCCTAAGAGCAATCACAATTAATTTCTCTACAAATGTTTAATGTAGTTTACGTAATATATACTTAATTTTATAAGTTATCACTGCACACAATCAGAAAGCGATTATTCTATTCCTCAATCCTCAATGACCAATATGAGTCTGGCAAGAACACTCTGGCTTATACAAATCCAAAGTAGTTCCTATATTAATTTATTTATTTTGTCTTACCATGTACAAATATTTAAAATATCAGAATAATAAAAATGTGCATAATGCTTTTAATAACAGTGGAAGATTCGAATCCTTTGATTTAACTCTAAACCACGAGATGAGAATTCCTAAGTGTATACACTAATTATTGATAAAATATATTGATGCTTCATTATTTCCGGAAGATGAAATGTGGAGCATATTGGGAGTAGACTTTGATATATCTCTGTAAATACTCTCGATCTCAGAAAGATAAAATAAAAACTCCTCTCCAACTGTATATTTTATTACAGTTTAATAAAATCATGTTACATACTGTAGTAATATTCAGGATGGAGCGCGACACAGTTTATCATTTGCCTACATAGGGCATCACTTACCGATGTCCACGGCAGTCTGATCACGCCCCCCATAGTCCTCAAAGCTCTATGATTGGTTCCAGCTAAGCCAATGGGCTGACATCCATGCATTTAAATACCCTCAGACGCCGGCGCGCGTCACCTTTGAAAAAGCCGAAACGCTATCGGCGAAACATGTTAGGGAGGGGTATTTGTTAAATACCCTATTTAGTTGTTTTTTAATGGCATAACGTACTCGAATCTATCTATCTAAACAGTGGCAGCTTGTTAAAACTTAGGACTTCATTAGTATCGGTTCACAGTGATGGTGGCATATACTGGGGGCTAGCTATTTGACTAAGTATAACAGCCTTAACGGCTAAGTGCTCATTTTGGCTGCTTTCAGCCTCAATAACAGCCCAATAAGTATTTATAACTGATAAATTTAAATGCCCATTTACAGGCATATGTGCATGTGTGTGGACTGTTAGGAATTATTAATAGAATACGGGGAACATTGTTAAAAAACCTTTTATTTAAAAGCACTATGATTTGCAAACTCTGAGCCAAATAGTGAGCACAATATCTATAACAGTGCTTCCCTTAAACCAAACTGAACGCTGTATATATCTGGGATCAGCTATTGAGAGAAGCTTACATGATAGCTTTGCATGTGTCTCACAAAGTTGATAATCTAAACGGCCAATTGCAGATATATGCGGATGTGTGTGGGCTGTCCAGAATTAAAAGGATAACATTAAAAATCTATATGTAAAACAGCACATCCTTCACACTCCAAACGAATACCGCACACTGTAAAGGCTAACTAGTAGGGTGAAGCAAACTTGACGAATGTGTCTCCTATAACCCATATTAATTATTATACCTGCAATAATACAGCATAAATAGTGACATCAGCAACCAAAAGTCGTGCATCAATATATGCAATTGGTAAACGATCATATAGGCAATATTAGCAACCTAATGGATGTATAAGACTATTAGATATAGCAGCCAATCAATCCAGTATAATAACATATGCCACTAAATACAATTCTCTTAATTATAAGAGGAATCATCCATCAGTGAGAACTTTGATTACAGTTATTAGAGTTTATAGTTAATAAAAGAGAAACATTATTATTGATTAAAATATAGACTCTTATTACTATTTTCTCAATTCAGTTATTCCTAAGTACACCAAGCACTGTAGCATGATATACAAATGATTAGTGAAGTCCACCCCTTACGGTATCCCCTGAGACAAGTGCAATCTATCACAATATTTAAAATTATCTCTCTGATAAATAAGTGGACATACTAATAACTACTACTATGGTGGGATAGTTGTTACATCCAAGGAAACTAATGTGAGATAGAAATCCATATCTACATATAGATATAAGTTTACCTACATTGTTCTACCCCACACCACCTATTTATCATATGGTCTCTTAATTTTATACAACTTTAATAGCATGAAGGAATTGTGATTTTCATGCAGGTGCGCCACTCTGATGGATAAAAGGACAGATATAATCTGACACACTTACTATACCATACTAGTATATCACTGCAGTACTGCAGGTCCTAAGCAATTCACTCTTCAGTAATTTTAAGCCACTCTTATTATTTGTCGAGTTGTTATGTGTTTTTAAAGTGCACACACTCACACATTATATATTTTTATCTTGTTTAGTTTCAATAAAAGTTATATTTTAATTCTTCTTTTCAACCCACTGGCCTTGATTGGTAAATATTGAAGTTTTCATTTCAATTTATAGCTCTCCTTTTAGGAATTGAAGTGCTACACAAGTGCATTCTTTTAGTCTTCACCCGCCTATGGGTTTAGACTATATCTGCAATCTGTATGTTTCTATGCACAAGCACTCTAGCTCATAAGGTATATATATATATATATATATATATATATATACCAATTCAAATGATATGTCTGCATACAATCAAAAATACACATCCGTGTATTAATATACACACATATAGAAAAATAAAGTGACATTATCTAATTTGAATTATTTATCCAATTTGGACATTTAACTGAGCATTCTTCCTTTATTTGTGTAGTGCTTTTGCTATTTTTTGCTTAACAATTTACTACATATTCCTATATTTATTATAGGATTCCAGCAACTAGAGCACACACTATTATTTTGAAGCTATGGCTAGCAAATTTGAAACTGATAGATTAACTAGGGAGCAAAAAAGACTCGCTGATATGAATGAAGTATTTAACAACTCATCCACCATCAGTACAGATACTACTCCAAACAATCTAGACACCTTACTAAGAGAATTACACAAAAATCTCTTTAAACAAGACAAACTCTGGTGGGACAAACAATTCTGTGAGCAATATATTCAGAGAAATCTAATACCTAGAGGCTTAAGAATACAACTCTTCCCAGCATTTGAATTCAAACAAAAAAACTTAAGTATTGAATGGGAAGAAGCCCTAAGTGAATGCTCTGCTAAATTAATGAAAATCCTTATTAAGCATGACTCCTCTGAATATGACAGACTGGAAGAAATTATTCAAAGTCAAAATGAGCAATTAAAGCAATTTGAGCAAATGCAAGAATTTGAAATTACATACAAAAAATACCAAAAAGAATTAGATAAGTATGAAAATGAAATCAAGATAACCAAAAAGGGCAAGTTACAAAGAGACATACAGGATTTCGACAATAATAAAGTGTACAAATGGCGCAACAAAACCAATATTACCAACTTTAGATCTCAGAGAAGAGTAAATATAGTGGAAACTGATATCTCTGACACTGACAACGAAGACACAGAAAACAATGACCAAGAAGGAGTACCACAACCAAGTACTTCCAGCCACACAAGTATAGTGGAAAATAGAAAAAGAAAATCTTTTTTAGAAGAGGGCTCAAGCACCGATTCCGAACCACCAGAAGAGGTGGGTGGAAAAAACAAAAGGCAGACCAGAAACAAAAAGAATCAGAAGGACAAACAACAGACAAACAAGCCACCCAAAAGAAATCCAAGTCCATTTTCGCAAATAAGGATGAGAAATTAAGAATCATAAATATTTCTAATCGGACTCAGACCTCTCATCACATCAATGTGCTATCCAAAGGTTTATCCTTTTGTCCACACAACAACTTGGATAAATTTGATGCAATTAAAGATGTACAACTGTTTCTGCGTAAGCTCCTTCTAAAAAGACATTTCACTAATAAAGAACCAGACATCCCAGACGTAACCTGGACTGAAGATGAATTAGAGTCTTTACAAGTATTAAACGATCTCAACTCAGAACCAGATGAGAGCGAAAGACCCAACTGGCGCAAAACACTAAAAACTAAATCTAAATATGTTCCTCCCAATAACACATGCCCAAACATAGAAGTCTTCAACCAAATCGTATGTCAAAGTATCAACAAGCTGGATATTACTAATAAACATCAAAATTTATCCAAGATTGAAAGAGATACTCTATCTGAAATGGAATCTTGGAACGACGTCATAATCCGCAATGCCGACAAAGGCGGCAATATTGTAATATGGCCAATAGAAATGTATCTGGAAGAAGCTAATCTCCAATTGAAGAACAAAACCTGTTATAAAGAACTGTGGAGTAATCCCACAGCAGACTTTCATATGCAATACAACAAATTGATTGACTCAGCCTCAAAAAATGGTCTAATCAACACCATGGAAAAGAAGTTCTTGACTATTACGCACCCAAAGGTGGCAACATTCTATTTAATTCCCAAAGTACACAAAAATAGCCAAAAACCTCCTGGCAGACCCATTGTGTCGGGTAATGAAAACCTAACGGAAAAGGCGAGTCAATATGTAGATCTGAGGCTGAGACCTTTCTTAACACAGCTATCCTCTTATGTAAGAGACACTATGGAAGTGCTACAAATAATTCAGGACATTAACATTTCTAAAAACACTTGGCTAGTTTCCTGTGACGTGGAATCCCTGTACACCAGCATTGATCATAAATTAGGATTACATGCCATTCAATATTTTCTCAATATGTCATCTGATGAAAGCCCTGACCACAACTTATTTACACTCAATTTGCTCAAATTTGTACTAACCAAAAACTATTTTCTCTTTAACAATAAATTTTACCTACAAACCCAAGGGACCGCCATGGGTACGGCCTGTGCTCCCACTTACGCAAATTTATTCTTGGGGTGGTGGGAGCAAACCATGGTATTCGGTGATACAAATGATGAGTACTTGAACAAGATCCCGGTGTGGATTCGATACATAGACGACATCCTGTTCCTTTGGGAAGGTACTGAAAAAGATCTTGACATATTTCTATTCAAGCTAAATCAGAACAACTTGAACATCCGATTAACTCATCATAAGAGTCAGACAAATATCTCCTTTTTGGACTTATTAATCTGTAAAGAAGAGGATGGCTCCCTAAGCACAGACCTGTATCGAAAAGAAACAGCAACTAACAATGTCTTATTTGCTACCAGTGCCCATGCACCGAACACTATAAAATCTCTACCAGTCGGGGAATTCTTGAGATTAAGGAGAAACTGCTCACAAGACAATACTTTTAAAATGAGAGCCGCAGAATTGGAAAATCGTCTACTATTAAGGGGCTACAGCAAAAGATCTATTCACAAGGCAAGAAATCGAGCACTAAAGACCGCAAGATCAGAACTATTGAAAACAAAAACCAAAAAAGCTGATAACAAAACCAGATTAGTACTGACGTATAATCAGCATAAGCGGCAAATTGTGAATATAATTAATAATAACTGGCATATACTACAAGCTGATCCCCACCTAAGAGACCTAATAGGTGATAGGGTACAACTCAGCTATAGGAGAAGCAGAAATCTAAAGGAAATCCTTAGTCCCAGCCATTTTGTACAAAAAACCATGAAAACCAGACCGGCAGAAAGAGGGTCATTCTTATGTGGCAATTGCTCCTCCTGTGGCAATATGATTAAAAAGAAATCTATCACTGACAGGTTCGGCAAACATCACATCAAGAGTTATATTAACTGTAATTCAAGTGGAGTTATATATGTTCTCCAATGTAAATGCCCCAGAATATATATTGGCATGACTACGAGAACCATACATACCAGACTGATGGAACATCTGCGAAATATTCGCAATGCCCCCAAAGATCTATCGAAAGATAAAAAAATCACATCCGTAGCTTCTCACTTCTTTAAATACCACCAATCTAAAACCTCTGAATTAAAATGCTTTGGAATCCAGAAGATTTCCTTAGGACTCAGAGGGGGCGATCTTGAAACAGCATTACTTAAAGCGGAAACGAAATGGATATACTTAATGGACAGTGTATACCCCAAAGGCATGAACGAGCAAAACAACTACTCTATGTTCATATAAAATGAACAAAAAGATCACTAGAACTATGAATCTTGCAAACCATGGAAATAAACTACAGCAAGTATTCAAAACAGTTTAGGTACTATAAATTGACACCTAATCTGTCATCTTCTAAGATTTCAATCTTCATAAACCTTTGCTCAAATAAATGCAAAAATAACATAAGAATAATAGGATGATTTAAACATAATAAAAGTTGTTAAATCTACATAATCGATTTCATCCAATTATCTTTACTTAAAAATATATGGAATGACATTTTCCAATTTTGATCGTAGAATAAGACACCTCCATCAATAATGATGGATCCTCACATTACTCCCTCAACACTTCTTGTTTACATTAATATTTATTTTCAAATGTAAATGCACTATATAGCACCACTTTTTAGTTACCTCAACAAGATTTTGTTCATATTGAGATCACTACTTCACTTGCACATGTATGTTTACTAATGAATCCATTAGCCACTGGCCAGTATACACATCCAATATTTCCAATCCCCAGTCAGTCACACTGTGCAACACATTCACATTTCACACTTCCCATTCACTTGTCACTATCCCAGTAACATGAATACACACTTAATGTTTCACCTAGTACATAACAGTGGCTAGGAGTTTATACCCCCAGTAATTGTTCTCCAACCACAGTCATGTATGATCACTTGTATCTAGTGACCAGGAGGCACGGTTTGAACTAGATCTTAAAATGTCCTTTAATTATTATTATGAGTATTTTTTTCAGCAAAATATCCACATCATGTGTTCACATTTCTTCACTGCCTAAGAGCAATCACAATTAATTTCTCTACAAATGTTTAATGTAGTTTACGTAATATATACTTAATTTTATAAGTTATCACTGCACACAATCAGAAAGCGATTATTCTATTCCTCAATCCTCAATGACCAATATGAGTCTGGCAAGAACACTCTGGCTTATACAAATCCAAAGTAGTTCCTATATTAATTTATTTATTTTGTCTTACCATGTACAAATATTTTAAATATCAGAATAATAAAAATGTGCATAATGCTTTTAATAACAGTGGAAGATTCGAATCCTTTGATTTAACTCTAAACCACGAGATGAGAATTCCTAAGTGTATACACTAATTATTGATAAAATATATTGATGCTTCATTATTTCCGGAAGATGAAATGTGGAGCATATTGGGAGTAGACTTTGATATATCTCTGTAAATACTCTCGATCTCAGAAAGATAAAATAAAAACTCCTCTCCAACTGTATATTTTATTACAGTTTAATAAAATCATGTTACATACTGTAGTAATATTCAGGATGGAGCGCGACACAGTTTATCATTTGCCTACATAGGGCATCACTTACCGATGTCCACGGCAGTCTGATCACGCCCCCCATAGTCCTCAAAGCTCTATGATTGGTTCCAGCTAAGCCAATGGGCTGACATCCATGCATTTAAATACCCTCAGAAACCGGCGCGCGTCACCTTTGAAAAAGCCGAAACGCTATCGGCGAAACATGTTAGGGAGGGGTATTTGTTAAATACCCTATTTAGTTGTTTTTTAATGGCATAACGTACTCGAATCTATCTATCTAAACAGTGGCAGCTTGTTAAAACTTAGGACTTCATTAGTATCGGTTCACAGTGATGGTGGCATATACTGGGGGCTAGCTATTTGACTAAGTATAACAGCCTTAACGGCTAAGTGCTCATTTTGGCTGCTTTCAGCCTCAATAACAGCCCAATAAGTATTTATAACTGATAAATTTAAATGCCCATTTACAGGCATATGTGCATGTGTGTGGACTGTTAGGAATTATTAATAGAATACGGGGAACATTGTTAAAAAACCTTTTATTTAAAAGCACTATGATTTGCAAACTCTGAGCCAAATAGTGAGCACAATATCTATAACAGTGCTTCCCTTAAACCAAACTGAACGCTGTATATATCTGGGATCAGCTATTGAGAGAAGCTTACATGATAGCTTTGCATGTGTCTCACAAAGTTGATAATCTAAACGGCCAATTGCAGATATATGCGGATGTGTGTGGGCTGTCCAGAATTAAAAGGATAACATTAAAAATCTATATGTAAAACAGCACATCCTTCACACTCCAAACGAATACCGCACACTGTAAAGGCTAACTAGTAGGGTGAAGCAAACTTGACGAATGTGTCTCCTATAACCCATATTAATTATTATACCTGCAATAATACAGCATAAATAGTGACATCAGCAACCAAAAGTCGTGCATCAATATATGCAATTGGTAAACGATCATATAGGCAATATTAGCAACCTAATGGATGTATAAGACTATTAGATATAGCAGCCAATCAATCCAGTATAATAACATATGCCACTAAATACAATTCTCTTAATTATAAGAGGAATCATCCATCAGTGAGAACTTTGATTACAGTTATTAGAGTTTATAGTTAATAAAAGAGAAACATTATTATTGATTAAAATATAGACTCTTATTACTATTTTCTCAATTCAGTTATTCCTAAGTACACCAAGCACTGTAGCATGATATACAAATGATTAGTGAAGTCCACCCCTTACGGTATCCCCTGAGACAAGTGCAATCTATCACAATATTTAAAATTATCTCTCTGATAAATAAGTGGACATACTAATAACTACTACTATGGTGGGATAGTTGTTACATCCAAGGAAACTAATGTGAGATAGAAATCCATATCTACATATAGATATAAGTTTACCTACATTGTTCTACCCCACACCACCTATTTATCATATGGTCTCTTAATTTTATACAACTTTAATAGCATGAAGGAATTGTGATTTTCATGCAGGTGCGCCACTCTGATGGATAAAAGGACAGATATAATCTGACACACTTACTATACCATACTAGTATATCGCTGCAGTACTGCAGGTCCTAAGCAATTCACTCTTCAGTAATTTTAAGCCACTCTTATTATTTGTCAAGTTGTTATGTGTTTTTAAAGTGCACACACTCACACATTATATATTTTTATCTTGTTTAGTTTCAATAAAAGTTATATTTTAATTCTTCTTTTCAACCCACTGGCCTTGATTGGTAAATATTGAAGTTTTCATTTCAATTTATAACTCTCCTTTTAGGAATTGAAGTGCTACACAAGTGCATTCTTTTAGTCTTCACCCGCCTATGGGTTTAGACTATATCTGCAATCTGTATGTTTCTATGCACAAGCACTCTAGCTCATAAGGTATATATATATATATACCAATTCAAATGATATGTCTGCATACAATCAAAAATACACATCCGTGTATTAATATACACACATATAGAAAAATAAAGTGACATTATCTAATTTGAATTATTTATCCAATTTGGACATTTAACTGAGCATTCCTCCTTTATTTGTGTAGTGCTTTTGCTATTTTTTGCTTAACAAGATAAAAAAATTGGTGGCGTCCGTCTACATGGCACTATTCATAAAATAGTGCTCTTCGCTGACGACATCACGATATTCTCCTCAGACCCTCTATCCTCACTCCCGAGACTGCTGGAAATCTTAGATTCTTTTGGATACATGTCCCTTTACAAATTAAACTTAGATAAGACAGAAATTTTCACATGGGGTTTCCCCCAAGACACAGTTGACACCCTAAAGACCCATTATAGAGTACATTGCGCCAACAACTTTATTTCTCACTTAGGAGTTAAGATATCAAACAATATCTCTCAGATGATCAAAGATAACTATTTGCCCCTTTTAGCCGAACTGCGCACTCTGAAAGACAAATGGGATTACACTTACAAATCATGGATAGGCAGACTAACGGCCCTTAAGATGTCCTTCCTACCCAAAATTACATACTTATTTAGATGCCTTCCTTTACGTATCCCGGGGTATCTCCTCCACCAATTTCAGAGTGAATTTACAAAATATATCTGGCAGCATAAACCCCCTAGGGTAGCGCATAAAATTCTCCAAAGTCCCCTTAGTAGAGGAGGCATAGCCTCCCCTTCGATAACAAGGTATTATGAAGGAGCCATGCTCACTCACATCTCGCAATGGGGTGCGAAGGATTCCCTTAGTAAATGGAAAACCATAGAACAAGCCTCTCTCCCAAACCACATATTCCTACCGGACCTGATTTGGATTCCTGCCCACCTACGACGGACCACAGACATTAGTAACACCATAATACGAGAATGCCTCGCTATGTGGGACAAGCTGAGACACTACCCACATATTGCCCCGCACCCTTCACCTATCACTCCCATGACGGGACTCCTACGAGGCCTACCTGACTCTCACCCACATAGCTGGACGCGAATCGGTATACAGACAGTAGCTGACATTTGGGTCACTTCACCAACCCCGCGCTTCATGACACTCTCAGAAATACAGGTTGGCTTCAACCTACCCAGGCATATGACATTTGAATATGCAAGATTAAAGAGCTTTCTTCTCAGTTGGGGTTTCCAACCTGAATTGCACCGACACCGAACACTCTGGGAAATGACATGGCAACAAGGCAACAAACTGCATAGGCCCCTATCAATACATGTGGTATACCTTTAACTCTAACTCCTCCTAAGGACTACCTGTTGCATTCATTGACTGCCTGATTATTGAAGTCATACCTACTCTGATGTAGCTATTCCTATTTCAGGTCTCCTATCACTTGTATTCTGTGCTAAGTATCGTTCCAAAGATTACTTTTGATACCTTTTTGAATATCATATGTTTTTGTTGCAACTTTGTTATTACCGAGTCTGGATCACTGAACGGCCGGAACTACTTTTTTACCACTACCCGGAAGTAAGCCGCACTCACACACGCTGCCTGTCCCAGTCACGGATCTCCCAATGCGGTAACGGAACACTCACGGTCCCGAAGGTGGTAACGTACACGAACCAAACTAAAGCCTTTAAGCTTCTTACCTGCATGTTGTTGTCACCATTCTGAATTATTGGGCAAATCCTATTATATGCAATATCCATTACAAACAAACAATCTATGTTTGCGGAGTGTCTGAACTTGTAAATATTTTAGGATGTGTGTGATTGCGTGAAGTAAAGGAGTTCTATTTTTGTTACTATCGTTACTGATTCAGACTATGTCAGTATATCTACTCCTTCTGTGGCTTCCTTTCGATATATATATTGAACATATGAATTGTATCTCATCATTATATCCTTATTTTTATTAACACATAAGTTTGTAGTTAATACTAAAATTCATCATATATTAAATGTCTCATATTGTTTAATCAGGCTACATAGAAGTTGTTTTCTGATTAATACAAAAAAGAGCAACAAGCTCTAATTTTAGGGCTAACCTTCATAACTATTGCCATAAATACTTGTTTCCTGATTTACAAAGCTCACAATACCACATAATAATCAGGCCCAAAAGACAATCAAAATCTTTTTTGATTGGAACATTTACTATTATGGATCCTAATGAAATAAAGAAGGAGTTTAATAATGTCTATCTCAAACTTGATTATTTGGCAAGAGCAGTAACTGAAGTGCAAACTGAAAATGCTGCACTTAAAACTATAGTTAAAGATTATGTTTCACAAAAACCTCATGATCCACCTGAACCTCATATTAATTATCCACAACCCTTCTCAGGGAAACGTTCTGACTTCAGGGAATTTAAGAATGCCTGTAACTTATTATTCTCCCTTAGACCTAAGACTTATCACACTGAGCGGATTAAAGTATGTACCACAATATCTTTTTTACAAGGTGAACCTAGGACTTAGGCTAATAGGTTTTTCGAAAACAATAACCCTATCTTAGATTCATTACAGGATTTTTTTTCTGCTTTGACTAGTCTATATCAAGACTCAAATACTCAAATAAATGCTGAAACGAGATTAAGGTCTTTAAAACAGGGTAAGAGAAATGTGGAAGATTATACCACTGAGTTTCAGATGTGGGCAGAGGACTCTCAGTGGAATGAAATCAGTTTAAAGAATCAATATCGTCTGGGGTTGTCTGAATCACTCAAAGATGAACTTTCACGTCTGGAGATCCCTGATACTCTTGAGGGGCTTATCAAATTAAGCATCTCTTTTTATCGACGTTTGAGAGAAAGGAGAGCAGAGAGGGCCTCTTATGATAACCCATCCAGGAAACCTTACCAAGTCACTACAAGTCATGACAGAGTTCATGGCAGTGCTACCCCCATGGAGATTGGAGTTATTAGAGGACCTCTGCCACCAGAGGAAAAAATTAGAAGGAGGTTGGAAAACCTCTGTTTATACTGTGCACACAAGGAACATTCAGTATCCACTTGTCCTATGTTAAAAAAAACAAAAGAATGGTAAGACAATAACCAGTGACTTTATTTACAGCATTACAAATGATACCCATATGACTTTGTCCATTTCTTTACAGTGGGACCAGAAAAATATCCAAACCAAGGCATTAATTGATTCAGGAGCATCTGGCAATTACATTGATTCCACCTATGTATATAAAAATAAAATACCAGTTATATGCAAACAAAACCCTGTCTCCATTAAGTTAATAGATGGTTCATTCATAGAACAAGGACCTATCACACATCATACTGTTCCCCTTCTTGTAACATCATTCCAAGGACACACTGAATACTTATCCTTTGATCTCATATCAATACATCAGCATACTCTCATCTTAGGGTATCCTTGGTTGAAGAAACACAACCCAAACATAAATTGGGTTTCAAGTAAAGTGACATTAGATTCTGCCTTTTGTTTAAAGACTTGTTACCCACATCAAACCATAGCGTCACTTGATAATGGTTTACCCTCGTGTTATCAGGATTTGGCAGAAGTATTCAATTTAAAAGAGGCAGAAAACCTTCCACCCCATAGGGATTTTGACTGCCCTATCGATATAATACCTGGTTCTAAAATCCCTCATGGTAAGATTTATCCTCTCTCTCAAGAGGAACTTCAATATATTAGAAATTACCTAGATGAAAATTTACGTAAGGGATTCATTTCACACTCCACATCCCCTGCAGCTGCAGGAATGTTTCTAGTAAGAAACAAGGATGGTACCATAAGACCTATTATTGATTATAGGGCATTAAATAACATCACAATAAAAACAGATACCCTTTACCTTTAATACCAGAACTTTTGGAGCGTCTAACTGGTGCCACTATTTACACCAAACTAGATTTAAAGGGGGCTTATAATTTGATTAGAATCAAAGAGGGTCACGAATGGAAGACGGCATTCCGGACTAGATATGGCCTTTTTCAGTATAATGTAATGCCTTTCGGTCTGAGTAATGCCCCAGCAACTGTTCAGTTTTTTATAAACGAGATATTCCGAGACCTTATTGACGTCTGTGTCATAATATACCTTGATGACATCCTAATTTATTCTAGAACACCACAAGAACATGAAAAACATGTACGCTGGGTGTTAACTCGTTTAAAAGAACACAAATTATATGCTAAATTGGAAAAGTGTTCTTTATATGTTACAGAAATAAAATTCTTGGGTTACATCATCAGTCCCAACCAAATACAAATGGATCCGGAGAAGGTATCAGCAATTTTAAATTGGCCTACTCCCACTTCAACAAAATCTGTACAACGTTTCATTGGTTTTGCGAACTTTTATAGAAAGTTTATTAAAAATTTCTCTTCAATCGTTAAACCATTAACAGCACTTACTAGTGAAAAACAAAGATTTAAATGGACAGAATCCGCAAGTCAAGCTTTCAACAAGTTGAAAAAATATTTTACCACAGCACCCATCTTAGCTATGCCAGACTTTGATTTGGAATTTATTCTTGAAGTAGATGCATCTGACTCAGGTATCGGTGCAGTATTGTCAAAACAGGATAAAAACATGACTGAGATTCATCCTATCGCTTTTTATTCGAAGATGTTGACTAGCGCTGAGAAAAACTATAGCATAGGAGATAAAGAACTTCTAGCTATAAAATGTGCCCTTGAACACTGGAGACATTTATTAGAAGGTTCCAAACTGCCTTTTAAGATTTTTACTGACCATAAAAATCTTGAATTCCTAAAGACAAGTAAGACTTTGTCTGCACGCCAAGCAAGATGGTCAATATTTTTTGATCGTTTTAATTTTCTTCTAACATACAGACCGGGACACTTGAATACCAAGGCCAAAGCTCTCTCTAGACAACATGATCAAGACACTCAAGATCAAATCAACCAAATCATTCCAAAAGAAAAGATTATAGGTTTACTTACACCTTTGGAAGAAGATATATTAAAAGAATTAAAGCATGAACCACCACATGGAATAGACTGTCAGAAAGATTCCAATACTGGTCTTTTTTACCATAAATCTAAACTTTACATTCCTCAACAGATGAGATCTTCCATCCTCAAACAAACCCATGATGGGACTCTTGCGGGTCATCCAGGTATTTCCAAAACTATTGACCTAACTAGGAGAAATTATTGGTGGCCACTCATGGATGCTTATATAACAAATTATGTAAAACATTGTGATACCTGTGCCAGAAATAAGTTAGTTCACAAAAGACCATCAGGTCTTTTCTCTCCTCTGCCTATTCCTGACAAACCTTGGAGTACCATATCAATGGACTTTATTGTTGAATTACCTGAATCCCATCAATACAATACTATCTTAGTTGTCATTGACAATTTAACAAGACTAGCTCATTACATTCCATTAAAAAGTCTGCCTACAGCTTTCACAACAGCTCATGTTTTCTTAGACAATATAGTTCGCTTACATGGATTGCCTAAAGTTATTATAACTGACCGTGGTACTCAGTTTACCTCTAATTTCTGGAGATCTTTATGCAAGCTAATCCAGATTGATTCAAGATACTCGACTGCATTTCACCCTCAGACAAATGGTCTCACGGAATGACTTAATCAAACCCTTGAGCAATATCTTCGCTGTTACATATCTCATCTTCAGGATGATTGGTCATCTTATCTACCTTTGGCAGAGTTCTGTTATAATAATACCACTTCTTCATCAACTAAATTATCCCCATTCTTTGTTACTTACGGATATCATCCTACCACCATCTCTTTGAGTTCTCAACAAGTAAACTCACCCTCTGCATTGGATTTTGCGAATAATTTACATGAAAGGCTGGATATCCTGAAAAAACATCTTTCAGAAGCCAAAGAATATCAGAAGAGGTTGTATGATACCCATCATACAGCAGGTCCCACCTATCAAATTGGAGATTTGGTTCTGCTATCAACAAAGAATCTTAAACTTTCCGTTCCTAGCAAAAAGCTAGCTAATCAATATTTGGGTCCTTTTAAGGTGTCTAAAATAATCAACCCAAATGCTTTGAGATTGGAGCTTCCTCAGGATTTTAAGATTCACCCCTCTTTCCACGTCTCTTTGCTGAAGCCATATCTTCCTTCACCTCAGTCCCTCTCCTTGTCTAGACCACCTCTGATAGTCATTGATGATCGAGAAGAGTATGAGGTTGAAGCTGTGTTGGATTCTAGGATCCATAGACGGAGGTTGGAGTACCTTGTGAAATGGAAGGGTTATGGTTCAGAGGATAACTCTTGGCAACTTCATTCTGATCTTCGCACTCCCCGTCTTCTGCGGAATTTTCATCGCCGCTATCCTGAGAAACCTAGTTTGGAATCCCCTGGGGTGCTTCCTTGAAGGGGGGGAGATGTGGTATACCTTAAACTCTAACTCCTCCTATGTGATCTCCTTCCTATTTAAGGACTACCTGTTGCATTCATTTACTGCCTGATTATTGAAGTCATACCTACTCTGATGTAGCTATTCCTATTTCAGGTCTCCTATCACTTGTATTCTGTGCTAAGTATCGTTCCAAAGATTACTTTTGATACCTTTTTGAATATCATATGTTTTTGTTGCAACTTTGTTATTACCGAGTCTGGATCACTGAACGGCCGGAACTACTTTTTTACCGCTACCCGGAAGTAAGCCGCACTCACACACGCTGCCTGTCCCAGTCACGGATCTCCCAATGCGGTAACGGAACACTCACGGTCCTGAAGGTGGTAACGTACACGAACCAAACTAAAGCCTTTAAGCTTCTTACCTGCATGTTGTTGTCACCATTCTGAATTATTGGGCAAATCCTATTATATGCAATATCCATTACAAACAAACAATGTATGTT
The DNA here is from genome assembly GCF_027579735.1 of Bombina bombina. NCBI lineage: Eukaryota > Metazoa > Chordata > Amphibia > Anura > Bombinatoridae > Bombina > Bombina bombina. The sequence goes on along the minus strand of NC_069500.1, from coordinate 1,054,676,064 downwards.
TGCGGAGTGTCTGAACTTGTAAATATTTTAGGATGTGTGTGATTGCGTGAAGTAAAGGAGTTCTATTTTTGTTACTATCGTTACTGATTGAGACCATGTCAGTATATCTACTCCTTCTGTGGCTTCCTTTCGATATATATATTGAACATATGAATTGTATCTCATCATTATATCCTTATTTTTATTAACACATAAGTTTGTAGTTAATACTAAAATTCATCATATATTAAATGTCTCATATTGTTTAATCAGGCTACATAGAAGTTGTTTTCTGATTAATACAAAAAAGAGCAACAAGCTCTAATTTTAGGGCTAACCTTCGTAACTATTGCCATAAATACTTGTTTCCTGATTTACAAAGCTCACAATACCACAATACACTACACCTTAATAGGAAACTCAGATTCTGAGAACAAGCTCTCTCACCTACTCAAATGGGAGTCGGCTCTGAATCTAACCGTACCCCCACAGACATGGCAACACGTAGTCTCCCTCACCAAAAAGGCTCTACACTGTGTTACACTCTTCGAAACTTATTATAAACTCTTAACGCATTGGTATCTCACTCCTGCGAAGCTAAACAAAATGTTTGACTCTGCATCTCCCCTATGATGGCGTAATTGCGGTAAAAAAGGAGATTCCTTGCACATATGGTGGGAATGCCCTAAGCTGAGACCCTTATGGAGTACCTGTTTCCGTACACTAGCGAGACTAGGTGTAACACTACCCGCAACTCCTCCCAATGCCCTTTTACACATAGGCATTACTAAATTACCTAAGCATCAAGCATACCTAGCAATCTATTTACTAACAGCTACTAAAGCGACCATAGCCAAGGCATGGAAAAACGAGACACCCCCAAAATGGCCATGCATCTTAAATTATATGGCATATATCTACAACATGGAGAAACCCATCTTTTACTCCCTAAATAATTTGGACCTGTTTGAACTAGTGTGGGCAGACTGGCAAACTTGCCATACCATAACTTGGACCCCAAACACTGGAACAAACGAGCCCTAGTTAACCTTTGCTATATACCCTATATATAAGATCTATATCTCTACCTTTAACACCACTTCACCTTTCCTCTCCTCCCCAGCTCCTTCCCCACCCCATCTAACCTACCCCCTCTGATAAGAGCTATATCACGCTCATTTTCCTTTTTATGAATACATCCTAACCTGAAATGTTGATATTGTTTCAATTTTCTGTTCATATATTCTGAAGGAACATTCACTATGTTATCTTTGTAATTGAGAATATTATTTATCAATAAAAATTTTGAAATCTAAAAAAAAAAAAAGAAATACCCAAAGGCCAACAAAATAAAGAAATTAAGGAAACTGCCTCAACCTAAATTTGGGGAAGGCATCATACATGATACCTATCATTCATGATAGTAGATGTCATGACATAAGATACCAGTAGTTAGACGTGTACAGACAAGAAAAGTTTTTTGGTCAAATAGTTCAATACGAAAATGAATTTTCTTTCATTTTATCCAATATTCATTTAGGAAGTAATTTGGAATTTCTTAGTTAAAGTAAATTCCCTTCACCCTATATATCCTATGGGAATGTCTTCAGAGCAGATAAGGTGCAGCTGAATGATAATTTAAAATACATTAAAGTCAAAATTAAACTTTCAAATGTACTTATTTTATCAATTTTGATTTGTTCTATTTGTATCCTTTGTGAAAATGTAAGATGAGGAAAAAGGATTCCATGCAAACCAACAGGTAAGCTCCTATCTTACGCGTTTCGCGCATGAGCACATGCGCTTCATCAGAGATCCTTTGTGAATAGATAGAAACTGATTGGTGGCTGTTCATGTATAACTCTTGTCATTGGCTCACTCAATGTGTTTATCTACGGTAGAAAATGAAGTAAATTTTATAATAGAAGTACATTTTATAGTTGCTTAATATGTTATGTTCTATCTGACCCATGGAAAAAAGGATTTACAAAATGTCCTTTTAAATAATGATAAGGGGACTTTGCATAACAATTTTCTCTCCTATTTATTTAGGACTAGATCACAAGTGAGACGCTATGTAGCGCTCCCGATCAAGTGTTACATTTGCTAGAAATAAGCTATTTGACGCGTCGGGTAGTGCATGTATTACAAGTTGAAAGTAAAATGTTTTCGAATTAGCTCTAGCCTGATGTGCGCAAAAAGATAAACTTCGAATATTTTACGACTGTGTTAATGTAAAAAAAACTTAAACTCATACTCGCGCGCAGACCTGTGTGTTTAACCAAGTGCACTAACCCGACATGAAATATCAATATTTTACATTCCAATATTCTTCACATAGCAGAATATATTATATCTATTATTAAACACTCTTAATTCTTAAATACATATTTAAATTTATATTTATATATATATATATATATATATATATATACTCTCTCTCTCTTTCTTACATACATACATACATATATACTATATATAAATATATACTGTATATATATATATAAAAAATAATCTGTTTAAAAATACTTAGAACATTTCCCTTTGTAAAGAACATGAAATAGTTAAAGTAAATACACAGTATTACACTCAAATAAAAACAATTGTTTGAAAGTAGTGCTGTAATCCCTTTCTATAAAGAAGAGGGGGCCATATACTCAGCTTTTCTTTCTTTTTTATGTATACAATATATATATATATATATATATATATATATATATATATATACACTTTATCATATATAAGTATTGCATAAATATGATTTTTCATATTGCAGCTATTTGACTTCAAAGTGATTCAATGAACATATATATATATATATATATACATACATACAGAGAGAAGTGCACTCTCTCTGTGTGTATTTAGTCTCCCTATGGGAAAAAGGGGAAACCAGACGTGGACTCCTTGCTCAGTGTGCTTAGAGGAATACTGCTACACCTCACTGACGAGGCCCAATGAAGGCCGAAACGATCATCTGGGGTTGCTTTGTTCCTTGTTCAGAGAGGAATTGCCTGGTATTTCGGCGCTGGACTGACCGTAATAGGCGGGATCAGACTGATATGCTACAGGAAAGTTCTACTCTGTGGAAAGCATTGCTGGGCTAAAAGAAGTTGCACCCAGGTGGTAAATCACCATAGAACAGGCTAACAATGGTATTGAGCTGGTTGTTCGTTCCTGTGAGTGCATTTCTCTCTGTGTGTATTTAGTCTCCCTATGGGAAAAAGGGGAAACCAGACGTGGACTCCTTGCTCAGTGTGCTTAGAGGAATACTGCTACACCTCACTGACGAGGCCCAATGAAGGCCGAAACGATCGTCTGGGGTTGCTTTGTTCCTTGTTCAGAGAGGAATTGCCTGGTATTTCGGCGCTGGACTGACCGTAATAGGCGGGATCAGACTGATATGCTACAGGAAAGTTCTACTCTGTGGAAAGCATTGCTGGGCTAAAAGAAGTTGCACCCAGGTGGTAAATCGCCATAGAACAGGCTAACAATGGTATTGAGCTGGTTGTTCGTTCCTGTGAGTGCATTTCTCTCTGTGTGTATATATATATATATATATATATATATTTATATATATATATATATATATAAAATATATATAAATATGTTCATTGAATCCCTTTGAAGTCAAATAGCTGCAATATGAAAAATCATATGTATGCAATACTTATATATGATAAAGTGTATATATATATATATATATATATATATATATTGTATACTTAAAAAAGAAAGAAAAGCTGAGTATATGCCCCCCTCTTCTTTATAGAAAGGGATTACAGCACTACTTTCAAACAATTATGTTTTTATTTGTCATCTTAATTCCTTCTAGGTATCTTCCAAGCACTGTGTGTACAACAAGCTTGTTTACACGTTACTGTGTAACAATCACTTTTATTACATGCTATTTCTAATGTCACCATCATATATTACATTAATTAAAAATTATCCTCAAAACATTAGCCCGCTATGTACAATCATAATTCAGAGCCAAACATAAGGAAGAAACAATCATATCCATATTAACTAATATCTTTAGATGTGCAACAGTCTATATACATATACTCTATATCAGAGTTGCTAAACACCTGTTAATGTGTCATATGTGACAGATTGCGGCTTTCAGCCACCCTTTAGATATCAAAGTTCATCAAATTGAGCAGAGGTACCTCTATATATAGTTTGCAGCATGTAGGGCGATATATTGGCAAAAGGATTGTGTCCACAAAAAGTCTGCGTTATTTGTTAGGCCACACTCTAGGTCGTACAGACACCAGTTTCATTATTATGGAAAGCTCATTTCACCAACGAGTGTATTCAAAATCAGCTAGCTGTGTCTCCAAGAGATCTGAAGTCGTGCTATCGAGATTCACGTTAAATAAATTTACACTCAATCAGGGATGGACTTCCGGTAGGAGGGGCTAAGCAAGCAGACGCGTGTGAAGTACGCTGCCTGCTTCCAGAGGCCTAAGAAAGGAGCCACGGCATCGAGTGCCTATAGGCGGGCCGAAATCACCCAGCCCAGGACCCGTAGCTGCCGCCAAGGAGGCCTACAGCCCTGCAGAAATTGCGGACATCGGCCTAAAAGGCCCATCTGCAGAGGCTGTCCAAAGAGTTCCCAGTGACACACGCTGTCCGCCAGGACCCAAAGGAGCAAGTGGTGAGCGGATACAGCAGTGGGACAGGTCTCCTATACAGCCACTTCTTGCCCCAGGAGGAGAGGTGACAAGCGTTCCTTGTCGACCAGCTCAGGAAAGAGGCTAAAGGGATCCTGAGTACAGCATCACCTCGACCTGCCAGTAAGTCCAGATATTTGGAAGAGCAGCAGGAGGGAAAGTCCTGCAGAGCGGCGGAACCACAGATACCAGAAACATCTTCACAGAATAAGATAAGTTTGGATTTACCTTTTCTTATCAACCTTACTAATAACTTTGCTGAATAATGACTGTATACAATCGGTAGAGGGGGGTGGGGTGTCAGGTGTAAAGCCAGATTGTGAACATAATAGAGCTCCTGCGAGAGTAGGGCCTGACATAAGCCACCCATCCCCCCCCCAACCCCCCTCAACCCTTCCAGCACAGCATAACCCCCAGAAGATTAAAATGTCCTGAAAGAAAGAGCTCCAGAATATGAACATTTTAATATCTCCCCTATAAGAAGAAAATAGGGTAAAGAGAGCACTCATAAAGGAAAGCAAAGCAAATAACTGGTCTATAGGGGGAAGGAGCTAGGAAAAAGAAAAAAGAGACTTTTTAAGAAGAAGGAGGGAAGAAGAAAAGGAGAGAAGGAAGGAAAAGGAAGAAGGAAGGGGAAAGAAAAGAGAATAAAGAGAGAAGAAGGGAGGAAGAGAAAGGAGGAAGAAAAGAAAAGGGAAAAAACACAGATTAATAACTGGGCTAACTGTTGGAAAGAAAGGAAAAAAAAAGACAAGAGAAGTGAGAGAGCGGGAGGAGAGAGAAGGAGAGAGAAGGAGAGGAGAAGTGAGGGGGAAGGAAAAAGGAAAAAAAAAAAAAAAGTCCTGAATTGTTTTCTTTCTTTTCCCACTCTTCCATTTTTTCACTTAAGAGGGACTCATAAGCGCTTTTTAAGCAACATTTGCCACAACAATAATAGCAGTGGAATAAGCTGCACAAGGACATTGTCTACAGAAACTGTTACTGAATATGATCTAGGGGCAACCCAGGTTTAAAAGAGTAGTGTCATTCATACTCTCTGTGGCTCTCTCTTTTTGCTTGTTAAAATTGGTATAGGCCTAAAAACCATGATAGAAATGTTTATGATGGCAATATTAAGTGTCACCACATGTTTTATATTTAAGCTTCTAGAATATGTCGGTATGCTGTATCTTACAAAATAATATAAGGTTTAAGGCAAAGGTGATAAGTGGTAAATGTGTTAGCTCTATTCCCCAAGAAAGGAAATTATTAGACAACATAGGATATAAGTAAAAGGGATAATATACAACAATATACAACCGAGCTAGCTCTACTCCCTAAGATAGAAGGACAAGGGAAGGGATAGGAAGGTGAGAGGGAGAAGGAAAAGGGGTGAAATTATCTCAGGTTTTAAAGTAACAAGTGCTTGCTAATAAGTGCTAGCTTTATATACTTGAAAAGGAATTTTCTAGCTTTTCTTTTTTTTTTTTTTTTGCTCTCCTCTTTATTCTCTATTTCTGGGCCAAGGTTTTACATCTTTATAAACACGCACATATTTTCAACTATACACAAAGCTCTGCAAATAAGTCTTAATAGAAGAGGTGAACCAAAGCAGGCTCACTAAAAAACTCTACAAGCCTTAAACAGTCTGTAAGGATAGAAAAATCCTTAAGTCTCTTTTGCACCTGATAAGGTGGATAGAGAATTAAAAGCAATTTCAGAGATTTTTTTTTACACGTAACAGTATGGTAAAAGCTAATAAAAATAAAATAGGCTAAACTTGAATGTAAGAATCTAGGTAAAATTGGTTTGGAACAGATAGTAGTCAAATCTTGGTAGATATAATTTAAATACATCTATAGATAATCCTCTCATTGAAGTAATCGTCAAGACTATACAACAGCTTGGTAAAGGCCAGCTTACTCGCCAGATAGAAATAAAAATTTCAACATCTTTTATACAACGCAAATAATTCAAGACAGAAGAGAAAATAGTAAAACTTGAATAACTACGTACACCCTCAGCTAAAAGTATAGTCCACAATTCTATTTTAATTTGGAAAAATACTCTCCACTCTCTAACTAATAGTGGTGGGCCTAAAATCTCCTCATTATCAATTACATAGTCTGGAATCACACATTAACACATAGTCTCACTCTCTAAACACAAGTGGATATCATTTAATCTAGGGGGAAAGGAAAAGTTCACATATATATATGGATAAATATTTAAACAAAAGTAAAATCACTTCACCAGGTATGTCGTCCCGAAGTAAAAACCAAGAAAGAAAAGGGAATAGAATATCACAGGATTCACAGGGGGGAATAGGGGAAATAAATCTTTCACAAAGTTCTAACAATGAAGAATTAATTAAGCAGCTTGATGCACTATTCACACCCAAGTTCGACTTAATTCAAAATAATATCACTTCACTAACACTTGAAGTAAAACAATTTGCAACCAGACTCACGTATGCAGAACAGAGAATATCTGATATTGAGGATGGGGCCCTACAGAGGGAACAAACACTACGCACTATGTCCACCCAGATTGAAAATATGAAAAATAAACTTGAGGACTTAGAAAACAGGGCCAGAAGAAATAATTTACGTCTTATTGGCCTAACAGAGGACATACAGGAGAAAGATCTTAAGAGATTTGTGGAGGTAGAACTAATGGCTCTATTAAATATTGGAGATGAAACTCAAAATATAACAATTGAGAGAATACATAGAATAGGCTCAGAGAGACAAGAGGAGGGAAGAAACAAAGCAGGCAGACCGGTTATCATGAAATTGCTGAATTTTCAGGAAAAAATTAAAATTATGAATGCTTATAGGAAAGTAAATGGAGAAGTTATCTATAGAGGCAGAAAACTTTTGTTATTTAATGACTTCTCTTACGAGACATCTAACAAACGACGCTCTCTTGCGCCAATATGTACCAAACTAATACAAGACGGGTGGAGAGTTAGACTTTTGTACCCTGCCAGACTTAGCATTAGTACCACCGCAGGGAACAGGATATTCACAGATGTAGAGGAAGTAAACGAGTTTCTTAAAGAGCATAAAGATAGCTTAGAAAGACAACAAGGCCCTGTAACATGAATAGTGCCCCTGCTCTCTCTGAATCTCTTGATATTGGTTTTAGCTTTTAAGGTTAACACATAAAGGAATATAATGTATACTAACTTTGATTTTAGAAAAATGTATAGAATAAAATTTAGTTATGGGGGAAAATTCCCCTTCAAGGGAAAACTGGAAGGGAAAAGGAAGACCCCCAGCGAAGTAAGGGGAACTAATAAAGTCTTGGTAATTTATAATTTTTTTTTTTATTTTTTTTTTCTCTCTCTCTTCTCTCTCCCTCACTCCATTCTTCAACTCTTCCCTGTGTGCTGCTATGACCACCCTATCCTGTTAATACTTTACAGTCAGAAACGACTTATCAATAATAGTTAAACCCATAGATTAGTGAAAATGAGTCTTAAAGTAGTTTCGTGGAATATAGGGGGAATAACATCACCCATGAAACGCAAAGCTATTTTGAGATACGCGAAAAAGCTGGGTGCTCAGATATTGCTTTTGCAGGAAACACACCTAAAAGGGGAAGAGGCTATTAAACTAAAAGGGGGTTGGGTGAAAGAGGTGATATATACTACAGGGCATCAAAGGAAAAAAGGAGTGGCCATCCTCTTTAGTAAAACAATAGAATATAAAATTGACAAACTAGTGAGAGACGTGGAAGGAAGGTACATTATACTAGAAGCTGAAATTGCACATAGGAAGATTGTAATTTGCAACGTATATGGTCCAAATGAGGAGGATATTGACTTCTGGCAAAGCTTGCGAGATAAGTTGTTAATATACTCCACGCATACCATAATTATTGGTGGAGATTTCAATATTGCTCCCAATAATACAGTTGATAGAAGTAGAGATAACGGTGAGCAAGCAATAAGACAAAAAACGCTAGATAAATCCACAATAGCCAGAAGAAAAAGAGAGTCTCTTCTTATAAAAAGGTTTCAGCAAGATCTAAAACTAATTGATATATATAGAACTAGACACCCTGATGAGAGAGAATATACATGCCTCTCGAAATCAAAAAAAACTTTATCCAGAATAGACTATTTTCTCATCTCAGAAAAGCTAATAGATTGTATTCAGGAGACACTTATTGATATAATAACTATATCAGACCACGCCCCCATTTCAATTGCATTAGACCCCAAACAAAAGATGCGGAAATCTAATCAGTTCTTCTTTCCAAAATATCTAGCAAAAAATAGTAAGTTTATTAATTTCTTAAGATCTAAATGGGCTGAATATCAACAGTTCAATAATAGCTCTTTTGACAAAACTCACATATACTGGAACGCCGCAAAAGCCGTATTAAGAGGCGAAATTTTGGCATACCAAATAAAGCAAAATAAAAAAACACACGCACATAAAAAGCAGATAACCAACTGCGTGATCAATAAATATTCCAGATATATCCAGACAAAAACTCCAGATAGCTGGCAACAATATATTCAGGCTAAAAAAGACAGAGACACCTACCTCATGCAAAACGAGATTAGAGAAAATATAAAATCCTGCGCACAGTTTTACAGGTATGGCAACAAGGTGGGTAGCTTTCTAGCAAGAATTGACAAAAATCACAAAACCAAAAGCTTTATAAAAAAAATTAAAAATAAAGATCAGATCTGGACTCAAACAGAAGATATACAAAAGGCCTTTCTTGACTATTTCACGGAGCTTTATTCAGCACAGCATATTGATTATACTATCAAGGATTCATTTTGGGAATCCTTGACAGTCCCAAAACTAGAAAATAATTGTTTAACTAAAATCAATGAACCCATTACAGAAAATGAAATAAGACAAACAATTAAAATGATGGCAAATAATAAAGCGGCAGGGCCGGATGGCCTTCCATCCGAATTTTATAAGATTCTCATAGAGGAAATAACCCCTACATTAAATGCTCTGCTGAATGGGCTCTGGAATGGACAGTTGGAGCCATCAGCTGATTTTAATGAATCCATAATAATAGTCATACCTAAGCCTGGAAAAGATTCACAACTAATTGACTCTTACAGGCCCATCTCACTACTCAACATTGATTATAAAATTCTGACCAGCATTCTAGCTAAAAGGATTCAGGCTTCATTAGATACAATAATTCATCCGGATCAAACAGGCTTTATGAAAGGAAGGTCCTCAAATGTTAATCTAAGGAAAGTTTTCTTAACAATCTCAGACCAGTGGTATAATGATAAATATAATAAAAAAGTTAACAAAGAAGATAGTTCAATAGTATCACTGGATGCAAGTAAAGCTTTTGATTCTGTTACATGGGACCACCTTGTTGCCTCTCTTATAAATTTTGGATATTCAGGCAATAGTCTTAATCTAATTAAGAAACTTTATACTGAGTCTAGGGCAGCGATAATTATCAATGGTAACAAAACACCCTACTTCCCCCTCCTAAGAGGGACAAGACAGGGATGCCCTTTGTCGCCCCTAATTTTTAATATTGCATTGGAACCTTTACTGATGGCTTTGAGAAATAATATACAGGGGATTGAGTTAGGAGGCAAGAGAATACAGTTAGCGGTCTATGCAGATGACCTACTGGTATTTTCTAGAAATTCAAAGATAAATTTTAATAAAATGTGCCAGATTATAAAAAACTATGGCTCTTTTTCAGGATATCATATCAACCAGTCTAAATCTGAAGTATTATGGCTTCAAAAAAAACAAGATTCAGAAACTAAAATATTCAAAGAGGTAACTAAATATATGACATACCTGGGGGTCAAAATATCCAGAGACCCTTCAGAATGGTACGCTTTAAACATTGGTAATGGCATTAGACAATTCTGCGAAACTCTCAAAAGGTGGACTTCATTGCCACTTTCTCTCTCTGGTAAGATAAATTTACTTAAGATGATTGCACTCCCTAGGTTATTGTATCTTTTCCAGAATATTCCTTTCTTAATTAAGAAACAGGAGATTAAAACATCTAATCAGGCAATTAAGGAATACTTATGGACGAATAATAGACCTAGACTGAGCTATCAAAAATTAACACTTAAAAAAGAATATTTGGGCCTGGGTCTTCCTAACTTAATAATATATAACCTGGTGGCAGTGACAAAGATTGCTCTTGATTGGCTCCTAGAGAGTAATCACTTTACTTTGCCAGAGATAGAAAATGGTTTGATAAAACCTCTTTATTTAAAAAATATCCTCCATCTTGAGGTTAAGAACCTTCCACCATATGTTAAAAAAATAGATTTGCTTAGGGATACAATTGTAGCCTGGCACAGAACATGTAAATATTTAGGTATACACCCCTATGCAACACGATACTTAACTATCAAAGGAAACTCAGAATTCAAACAGGGTCACTCATCCAAAATATTTTCAGACTGGCAAGAAAAGGGATTATCCAACATTATTCAACTAACAAAAAATAACCAGGGAATAATTCAAGTTGAAGATTTCGAAACAATTAAAAATAAATATCTCCTCTCTGAGAAACATTATTTTTCATTTTTACAAATTAGGCATTATTGCCTTAAATTAATACAAATACAAGGGAATAACTGGGATCTTGCACCACTAGTTCCGGTGATTAATCTTATCAAAAGTGGTAAATACTCAATATCCCCGCTATATAACCTATTAAATAATATAAACTACAAACAACATATTGAAAGTGGAACTGTAAAATGGAGGGAAGTTCACTTTCCGAATCTTACTACGCAAGTAATACTAAAAAGCGTGGAAAGAGTGGAGGAAGCATCATTAGCTATCCCTATGCGTGAACAGCACGTAAAGTTAATGTGGATGGTATATATCACACCTGAGAAGATTGCTAAATGGGGTGGCACAGGGGAAGGAGCGTTCTGCATTAAATGCAGACAACCAAAGACAAACCTAATCCATAGCTTTTGGCTATGCCCCAAGATACAAGGTTTTTGGGGAAAGATAAATTTCTGGCTGAGCAAAGTTTATCAAACTCAAATACTCTTACAACCAGATCAGATCTTTTTTTTTCACTACAAAAAAGAACACCTACAAAATCGGAAATTTATAACGATGATAATTTTGTTAGCTAGAAATCTTATATTAAAAGGATGGAAACAGGCCAAACCACCTTCCTTTGGGAATCTTGGGGAAATTATTCATCACCAATTTCTCATAGAATTACAAGACACTATATACCACATTGACAACAACATAACACGTTTCTTTAGCAAATGGGAGAAGTGGATTAAATCTAGAGAGATCGAAGAGCAAAAGAAAATAATTGGAAACTTCAAAAATACAATCTATATGGAAAATTGCAGATTGAGAGGAGAATGGCTTTTTGAAATGCCCGATCAGGCCTAGATATCAGAGGGAGGGGGAAGAGAGGAGAGAGAGAATTTTTTTTTTTTTTTTTTTTTTTTTTGTTATTTTATAAGACGTAAATATTTCTATGTGATTTAAGATGTTATAACTTTAAATTGAATATTGTATATACAGATCCCAGGGGGGGAAAAGGCACCAATATAGACAGAAAGATTTTTTTTTTTTTTTTGTGTTGTTTCTGTGGTTGAAAAGGGGAAAGGACAAAGGTCTGTTAGTTTTTTTTTTCTTATGCTTTCTTTCTTTATGATAATAGAAAGGGGGAAAAAGGAATACCTCTTTATATCTTTATGTTTATTATGCTTTATGGACAGGTATCCTCCCTAAAAGATTTAATTTTCTCTGTTTGAGACCAAGATTGGGTAAATATATACTGCATTATATATTAGTTGAAACATGAAGTAAACAGTATGAAAATGTTATACTATGATTTTGTCAAAACTGGAAAGATTGATTGTTTAAGATTTGTAACTGATGTATAAATCTAATAAACCTTTTTAAAAAAAAAAAAAAAAAAAAAAAAAATTTACACTCAATCAAATGTGTTTATTTTCAATTTGTAATATACACACCACTCTTAAAGGAATAGTCTAGTCAAAATTAAACTTTCTTGATTCAGTTAGAGCATGCATCTTGGTATCTTTATTTGAATGTAAGCTTAGGAGCTGGACCATTTTTGGTTCAGCACCTGGGTAGCGCTTGCTGATTGGTGTCTAAATGTAGCCACCAATCAGAAAATGCTACCGGGTTCTGAACCAAAAATGAGAGTGGCTCTTATGCTTACATTCTTGCTTTTTCAAATAAAGATTTCAAGAGAATGAAGAAAATTTGATAAAAGGAGTAAATTAGAAAGTTGCTTAATGTGCCTTAATGTGTTCCAAATTATCATTGTATCTGTTGTAATTAATTAAATTGTTTATTACAAATATCTCATTTAACTTTATTTTGTTATTTGAAATAGCTATGTTTGCCTTTTGAAATCACTACATATAATAAAATGTTTCAGTACTGCAGTATTTTCTATTAAAAAAAAGACTATTTAAACATGAGGCATAAGCAGAAATCAGCCTTCCAGTGGGGGTGCTGGGAGAGAGATAGTCCATTCCTATCCAAGGGTATTCCTGCAACAGTTTTAAATAAAATGAACTTTTATCAGTTACCTGTCTAAGTATATTTTTTATGTCTAATTGTGTGTGTTTAATTGCACTAGCAAATCAAGAAAGCAGCAAGTTGACTGAGTGTTAAATAAAATAAAACTGACCTTTCTTACTTTTTTGAGCCTTTCCCTTTTTGGTTTACGATTGCAAGAACAAAAGTTTAGCTTATATATTTATTGGCTGACACAGTAATCAATCAAATGACAGGGACATTAGTGGATCATTATTGAAAAGTGCAAATGTAAAGCTTTTCCTCTCCTTTAGAATTATGGTTTTAATCGCATGAAAGAAAAATGTTTTGGCTCTTTCATTTATTCATTTGAAGACTCACGAAAGGAACTACTTGCTTATCATATTTTTTTAACAAATACAACAACATAGAGAAAAAGCTTTCATTTTAGCACTTGCCTGAAAATGAATTCACATCTACCATTATTATAGATGAATTCACCTACTTGTAATTCATGCTTTTACCAAACACAATGCCACAGTACATCAAATCTGCATAGTGCATATCATAACCAAACTACTAATATAATTCAAAAAAGTCTTCTTATTGATAGCTAATGCTACAATAAACCAAGGTCTTGTAGCTAACTTCTAACAAAACTGTAAATGGGTAGGTATTCTAGCTCAATATCAATTGGCCCACACTCATCCAGAGACTGAGAGAACCCTAAAACAATGCCTTATCAACTTTATAACGTCTTTCGACAATGATGAGTGAAAAAGGGCAACTAATTATCTTTATTTCCTTGCTCATATACCTTATCTAGCAGGAATAATGCAAGGTAATACTGTAATATATTATTAGTATTATACTAGACTTGTTTATATAAATTTTAAAGGGACAGTCAAGTCGAAATGAAACTTTCATGATTCAGATAGGGCATTCAATTTTAAACAACTTCTAAATTTACTTTTATCATCAAGTTTTCTTTGCTGTCTTGGTATTCTTTGTTGCAAGCTAAACCTAAATAGGTTCATATGCTAATTTCTAAGCCTCTGAAGGCCACCTCTTATCTCATTTGCATTTTGACAGTTTTTCACAGCTACACATTGCTAGTCTATTTGTGCCATATCGATAATATTGTGCTCACTTCCGTGGAGATCTTTATGAGTCAGGAAACATTGGCTAAAATGCAAGTCTCTTAAAAGAACTGAAATAAGGTGGCAGTCTGCAGAGGCTTAGATACAAGTAATCACAGAGGTTAAAAGTATATTAATATAACTGTGCTAGTTATGCAAAAGTGGGGAATAGGTAATAAAGGGATATCTATCTTTTTAAACAATAAAAATTCTGGAGTAGACTGTCCCTTTAATAGTGATCATAAAGTAATTTAAGGATAATGCAATAGATACTACTAACACTACACCCATTAGTGACTGCTTTTAATTTGTTCAAGAAAGGGGATCTATTCATGACTTGAATAAAATAGACAAATTCAAGTTTAATTTCCAGGTCAACTATTTTGTAAATGCAATTTGGTAACGTTCCCATTGTAACTGGCTTTAATAGACTGTCAGTTCAAGTTGGTTATTAAACAAAAAGAGTCAACTTGCTATTAAAAATATAGGGCCAGATTACAAGTGGAGCGCTAAATATGACTTTGATTAAAGCAATATTTGCGGTCCACTGTGTAATACCAGCACACAATAATGTGCACTGGTATTACAAGTTTTCAGCAATGTGAACGCGACCCCGCGTTCGCATCACTGGGAAGCATTGTGCTCATGAGGACACACTTCCATAGGCTTTTATGGGAGCCTCTTTCTTATGACATCAGAGACAGCATCAGAACTTCAGCACCAGTGAAGGGGGTATATGCTGATATACTTTTATATATGCGTTAATATGTGTATATATACATACTAACAGATAAATATATATGTATATAAGCATATACTTATATTTTTACTGGGAACAAACAGTTCCCATAGACCGCAATGTAATGGCACTTTTCAGTGCAGTTTTTTTTCTAACACCCCACTCCGACCAACTTTAACCCTAAAATACTGCCTAGTGCAGTAATTTTCTTAAAAAATAAAGATGCTGCCATCTTTATTTTTTAATAGACTATACTGGACAGTATTTTGGGGCCATTTGGGGCAGATTTAAAAAATGAACCAGAGATCTGACTTCTGGTTAATTTTATAAGCGCTAATTGCCAGTAATGGCTGGTTAATTATCGGCTCCCACAAATCGGAAATTTTGCCAGTTTGCAGAATCGAGATAATTTAGCACTCTACTTGTAATCTAGCCTATAGCAAGTTAACCGACTTGCAATGGACTTGTTAAATACAGCCAAAATAATTGGTGAAGGATTTCAAGTTCACACACTGCTGACTTCTATTTATGACTAAAACAATCAAATATAAGGTGTTGATTTAAAAAAAATAATCATGAATTGTAATGTATTATCTATAAAAATCATATGCTATGTTTTCTAATGTGATACACATTTATTACCAATGTCATTGGAAGCCATAGGGGTAATTTATAGTAGGACCACTGCAGTTTTATAGTAATGATTCTTCATTTGCATGGAGATGTAGCCCAGAAGACAATGCCTGCTGTGGTCACATGTAGCAGGTATTTATATGGGGAATTCAGAATACACACACATGCAAACTACTTTCAAACAAAATACAAACTTTGCAACACAACACAATACAGTTTTTACATAACACAATACAAGCATTAACACACACACACATACTACACAAAACAAACACATCACATGTCAACACACACCTTTCCTTAAAATAGCCCATTTTCTCAATCTTTCAGCCTTCCTATCCTTCACAAACCAGCCCCTATACCCCCCCGCCATGTCACACACAGCCTATTTCTCACCATCTCTCCTTATCTCACACACAGACTTCTTCGTACCCTTCAATCTCCTATCGCCTACACATCTTTCCCATCCTCTCTGCCTCACACAGCCTGATCATCACCTTATCAACCCATCTCTCCCTCAGAAAATGCCTCGTCCTCACCCTCTCACCCCCTCTTCCTTTCACACAACTCCTGTTCCTCCTCCCTGTCTCCCTCAGCGCATTTCCCATAATCAATAGTGTTTTCATATATTAACGTACATTTCGGAAAGATGTATCTATTTCTCCATATATAGTTTATCTTATGAAAGCACTATTTTTATATACATAAAATCAAACTTTGGCATTGCCATACGTTTTTTTATTTTTGCCAATAAAATCATTTGTATATCCTATAAAATTAAAATATATGTAATATGTATATTATATAATATACACTATTGGTAAAGCACACACAAAAACCCCTACCAGTAAAATCCCCCACATCCACACTCGTGACCACCATCTGAGGGGCTGGCATTCTGCCCATATGAAGTTTTAGGGTTTGTTTTTTAAATAAATAAATTAATTAATGTGAATTTATATATAAATGTAGGAGGGAGGAGAAAATACTACTTAAAAGACTAATAAGGTGCAACCCTTTAAAATAATATAAACACTCTAACTATAGAAAAGATAAAAGTAACATATAAGACTGTCACCTTAAAGAAAGAGATATTTGCACACAAAAATCTTTAGATAATCAATCTCATATTTATTAGATGCCTCAGGCAAAATAAATCATTGACTGGAAGTTGTCTACAATGATCTATAGCTGATAAACACCACACATAAACAGAATATATACAAAATAATAACTATTGCAAAAAAACACATACAAACAAAACACAAGAGAAAGCCCCTATAGTAAAGATTTATACTGGAATACAGTCCTCCAAATGTGTGACCACAGCCAAACTGCTGTATCCAGGATAAAATTATATTACTCACACAATCCCCAAAGTGGATCAAGCTGGCCAGCAAACTGATGGTTTCAGGTATACCTTTAAATTTTCAGGCCTGTTTCAAACAAACCACCTTCGAGCTCCTCAGCACGCATCCTCCGATCTTGCGGAGTGAAATCACAGGTGGGAGTGCTGTCGTCCCAACTCATCTGATTGGTCTGTTCCCAAGCGCCTCAACTGCGTAGACAATTCTGCCTGTCAGCAGCAAAAGAAACATAGGCAAAGGCAACTGTAAATATTTTAATGTAATGTAGTGAGTGCACAGCTTGTATAACAGTGTAAAGTTGCTGTCCCCTCAGTCAACACACAGTCATTAATATCTAAACCGTTAGCTGCAAAAGTGAGTACACCCCTAAGTGGAAATGTCCAGATTGGGCCAAAAGCATCAATATTTTGTGTGGCCACCATTATTTTCCAGCACTGCCTTAACCCTCTTGGGCATGGAGTTCACCAGAGCATCACAGTTTGCCACTGGAGTCCTCTTCCACTCCTCCATGATGACATCACGGAGCTGGTGGATGTTAGAGACCTTGCGTACCCCCACCTTCCATTTGAGGATGCTCCACTGATGCTCAATAGGGTTTAGGTCTGAAGACATGCTTGGGCAGTCCATCATCTTTACCTTCAGCTTCTTTAGCAAGGCAGTGGTCATTTTGGAGGTGTGTTTGGGTCATTATCATGTTGGAATACTGCTCTGCAGCCAGTCTCCAAGGGGGATCATGCTCTGCTTCAGTATGTCACAGTACATGTTGGCATTCATGGTTCCCTCAATGAACTGTAGTTCCCCAGTGCCAGCAGAACTCATGCAGGCCCAGAACATGACAATCCCACCACCATGCTTGACTGTAGGCAAGACACACTTGTCTTTGTACTCCTCACCTGTTTGCCACGACACGCTTGACACCATCTGAACCAAATAAGTTTATCTTGGTCTCAATGGACCACAGTACATGGTTCCAGTAATCCATGTATTTAGTCTACTTGTCTTCAGCAAACTGTTTGTGGGCTTTCTTGTGCATCAAATTTGATGCAGTGTGAGGCGTATGGTCTGAGCACTGACAGGCTGACCCCCCACCCCTTCAACTTCTGCAGCAATGTTGGCAGCACTCAAACGTCTATTTCCCAAAGACAACCTCTGGATATGATGCTGAGCATGTGCACTCAACTTCATTGGTTGACAAATTAACTGACACACTTGGCTTGATGCTTGGCAGATGAGGTAACACTGGCTGGCTGACAGCTTAGAACAATGCTTCTGAACTCCAGCTCTTAGGAACCACTAACAGGACAGATTTGCATGATGTATTAAAAGGACATGAAACCCCAAATTTTTATTTCATGATTCAGATAGATCATATATTTTTAAAGAACTTTCCAATTTACTTTTGTTATCAATTTTCCTTCATTCTCTTGGTATCTTTTATTGAATAATCAGCAAGGCACTACTGGCAGCTATCCTAACACATTTGTAAGCCATTACATGCATACATTGGGTACTTGTAAAGCATGGCTAATCACCGTAAGGGTCTCAAGGTGCTGCTCATTTTATCAATCTTGGAAGGATAAAAGGCTGAGTGGACCTCACTGGGCATCGAACCTGCAACCCTCGAGTTGCTACAGAGCTCAGCCACAGTGCATTAGCATGCTGAGCTATCTGCCCGGCCTACAAGTTCAGCCACCAATCAGAAGCTAGCTCCAAGCTACTGAGCCTATCTAGATATGCTTTTCAACAAAGAATACCAAGAGAATAAAGAAAATTAGATAAGAGTAGTAAATTGGAAAGGTGTCTATCAGAATCATTAAATAAATATTTTGGGTTTCAAGTCCCTTTAACACAGGTGAAATAATCAGCTGATGGGTGAGCGCAATGTAATAACCATGGTTACCAATCAGCTGATTATTTCATCAGTGTTTTAGTTCAGATATCATGAAAATCTAGTCTGTTAGGAGTACTTTAGGACTGAAGTTGAGAATCACTGGCTTAAAGGACAAATAAATACAATAGAATGACATATTCAACAAATTCAACAAAGACAATACAATAGCATTTAAAACAAGAATTTCCTGCTTTTTCCCATCCCCCTGTATCATGTGAAAGCCATCAGCCAATCACAAATATTTGTATACACTGTGAACTCATGCACATGCTCAGTAGGAGCTTGTGCCTCAGAAAGTGTTTATATAAAAATAAAAAATGGGAGCAAACTGAAGTTTTCTCTTTAAAAAGTATTCTCTATATGAATCATAAAAGTGCCCTTTTAAAACTTGGCCAATGAGCTGAGACTCACAGCACAAAAGGAGTAGACAAACACTTTATGAGACTTGGCAGAAGAGCTTGCACTTACATTATGTAACTAGCAGAAAAGCAGATATGTGCATTATGGAACTTGGCAGAAAAGTTTGCACTTACTGCAGGAAGTGTAAAAAAATTGCAGTTGAGCACTTTATAAAACACAACAGAATAAGTTGCACGTACAGTATGTTATGTAGCAGTTTATTGAATACAGTAAATGCAAAAGGCTTGAATCTGTAATATAAATAGTGTAAATGCATAACTAAAATATCAGGTCTTTTCTCAAATATGTCAAAACAGCTAAAAACTAGCTTCCAAACAAGGCACTACCTCAGTATTTAACATTGCAGCATTCTGTCCCTTTAAAATACAACCCTCTTATTATGCAGCTTCAGGTGGGACTGCACTTATAATTGACATATACAGCCAGGAGGATATTACCTATCTTCCAATAAAAAAATATAGCCAGATCGTCTTAAAAAAGAAGTCACACATATACTTTTAGCTTTAACTATGGATTTACAAAAATAAAGCAGTTTTTTTCCCCACCATTTAGATTTTTTAACAGAACAGACAGTTGCTTATTTTTTTTTTTCCAGCATTTTCTTCTTCTTTTTTTAATGGAGAAATGTAATGAACAATTACACTGGCATCCCATATACTTAGAATCCATTACAGATGTTTCCACTTGGATGGTCTGACCAGCAGCGATTTCCATATCTCTGCCTATAATAATACTTGATTATAGCCTCAAAACCATTGAAAGCCATTGTTGGAAATGACCTCCAGATTTCCTTAGAAGCAGATGTTTAACAATTTGCCCAAAAACCTTTTGAAAATAAAACAATGCAAATCAATACAGTTAGAATGCCATATTTTAAAACCTCACAGTTAATGACACATTGTAACAATGTACAGAGTGCTGTCTATTCATATTCAGTATCAGACTGAAAGATGAAGAAGAACTATCATTGACAGTTCAACTTTTTTGGATGTGCGGATTAAATTTAAAGGATTTGGCTTTTCTAGAACACTGTCCCCTTAGATCTGCATTTTATGTAAGTAAAAGTAAAGAAAGTAGTGATTGATTTATGCTAATAGTTGTGTTGGGTTCCCTGCACAGGCTGCTGAACCGAGACCTGCAGGAGTTAATTGTATGAATGGTAATGAGACAGAGCAGGCGGCAGATGCTCGCGTGCCATTACAATCCAAATCCCACCAACACATTCCACAAACAGAAACTTTGAAGGCTGTTTTGGCACCCTGGAGATGGTGATAGACCCAGTTTTGCTGCATGCCACCTGCTTAATCTTTTGTCTGACAAAATGGCCATTATGATGCTAGTGATGTTTGCTGTCCCTTGCAGTGACTTTATGGCACCATAGTAGAGCAGATGAAAAAAAAAAAAAAAACTTAACATGTGATTCATAAAAAAAATAGAAGCAGTTGTAACCGGCATAGTTAATAATACATTATTCAGCAATCCTGGGGTTTGCTGTGTGTTCTGTCTTGGCTTGTGCAGTTCTCTTTGCATATTTAACAGTGACTCTTGTAAACGAGGCCACTTTACATATGTATTTATACATAACTCCCTAATTAGGGCACTGTGACTCGTGCGCATTGACTAACAGCAGCAATGAACAAAATACAGGGTGTTAACAATATTTCTGAATACATTTGCAAAGGTTTCAGGGAAATCGCCCAAGTTGCATTGTTCTAAAGTTCATTCTATGCTATAATACTCAGTTATCACTTTTCCCAAAATTAAAAAATGAATATTAAAATAATAGAATTAAAATGCAATACCTGGGTTCTCATTTGTAGAATTACATTGCTATTATTTTATATTGTAAATTCTGGTGTAAGGGGATGTATAATGGTTAGCAGACATTTTAATAATGTGCAGCATTGGATTTATTTCACCTATCAGTGTCGTTAAACAAATGTGACATTTTCAGATAAATACAACACGCATCTATAATGTTAAATAAATACATTTTAAATATTACATTTTTTTTGCAAAGTAAATGACACAATCCCAGTCCCACACAGGCAAATCCCAAAACATCACTTGATCTACACAATCTTATAGAAGTGTGGCAATATGCAGCTGTCTTGTGCATGTGCCTACGTTATAGCAGCATATTCAACACATATAAAGAACTCAATTTAGTGAAGCAAAGAAAAATAACATTGGAAACAAACAAACAAACAAAAAAAGTAAAAACATATGATGTGTAAAGCAAAGCTACATTGTGCCTGTTGCTTTGCAAGACGCCAAAATTCTTGTCTCTGGCTGCTCTAATGTTTTGCAACAACAAAAGATCAGCTTGGAAGAGCAGCACTTCACTCTCCTGCTTTACAAGCCCCACAAAGACACACTCCATAAGATGCTCTTGCACGTGGGACCCTCTGCTTTCTTTGTCAGAAAATCCTGCTATGTCAAAGGTGCAGTGGTGCTGTAGGGGGCAATCAACCGAACAATGCCCCTGGTAAAAGTGACAGAGATAGATGACAGCACATCCTTCTGTAAACTGGCTCTTTTACTAATACATAGCAAAACTAAAATGACAAATTAAATAATCCACAATAAAAAATAATTTGAAAGTTAATAGCTAGTTATATTTTTTTTTTCTGTAAAAAAAAAAGAAAACAATGTATTTATTAGTTTGTTCTTTTAGCAGGAAAGTTTGCAACATTTGTGTGCTGTTGATTGGTAAATTGTTCTGAATATACTTTTGTCTAGAGTCTGATATATACAAATAAATAATGCATTTATATATTTGCTAGATGTTGAGAACCCATTCCATGTGGGCATATATTAATTTACACACCATTTTAAATATTTTAGTATGTAGCACTGAAACTATTTTCTTGCTATGAATAATTCATTTCACACACACAGTTGAAAAGGCAATAACTGCTTCTATTTCTTTTAACAAAAAAATTCCTTAACGTTTGAAAAGGCTTTTATATAAACCAATTTTTCCAATTATGCTATGAAAAGAAGAGCTATTGGACTGCTGGAAAACTGTTTTCAGGAGTTTTATCAAAAGCTTTTATAATAAAATCTGACCGTGAACTAACAAAATTAGATTATCTTCCAAACCTCTTCAGACCAGCACCAAGTGGCCACTGGTTCTTTCATTTGACTCTTTTGATGTGCTGAAGGGATGCAGCAATGCCTGCAGTGATATCATTATTGGCCTGGATTGTCAGAATCTTTAGCCAGATGGCTGGGGCAACCCAGTCACACTTGCTCACATTAGCTCTTCTAGATATCCTATTGGGTTTGTGGGGATCAACTCTATAAAAGAGCTGCAAACTTGTAAAAACAGTATTATTCATGAGGGCAGAATGTTCATCAGCCTGACCTAATACTAAATACATTCATTATAGGCATTTCTATTCTGCACAATTTTCCACACTGCGCGCTGCTTTCTGAAAGAGTGGAACAATAGCATATAAAATGCTTTTGAATTTCTCAGAGTGAGGAGGCTCCATGCTGGGATTCTACTTTTTTCCATTTAGAAAAAAAAAAGCATGATGACTTTTTCTTGAAAAATGCAGAGCACCCCAGAGGAACAACCGCAAAATAGCATTACTAACAGAAACTGTAGTAAAAAGATGGGGAAAGAATTAGATGTGTGGGGACAAACAGAAAATGTAAGAAACACAGGAAAGAGACCCCCGCCCCCAGAAAATACTATTATGCTTAAGTAAAGGCTTAGGTTAATGAGTTATAAACAAATCGTTTAAAATGGTAACTTCACAATGTAACTGCACTGCACCAGGTTTGCCCAAACACAAACCACAGTACAACCACTTCTACTCCTCTATCTCTTCTCATTTACAACACCCTGAGTGCTTCTTAGCAAGGAGTGCCAAAATGTATGATATAATATGAATGTTTATAGGTGGAAATATACACATCTATAGGTACGTTTTGTTTTTAACTCACACTCTAGTAGTTTTAGTTAAAATTCAATACAATCTTCATTCCCTCTACGAATTGCCCTGCAAGATTTATCTTAAAACCTTTCAAGGTTATGAAGATTCACATAAGAGAGAGAAATAGAGGTAAAAAAAAACATTGAATGTGATGTGTGGCAATTCCATGCTGGGCTTTATTTAAGTTTGTTACATGATAACATTTCCAAGTAAACCCCTGCTGTGTGACTGAGCCGTAGAAGGTTGAATTTTCATCTGTTCTGCTGCTATCATGTCTCTCCTGCACTTTCGAATTTCATTGGAAATAAAGCACTTACTAGATAAACTGCCATCAGAAAAAGCCAGTGGTGCAGTCGCTAGGGGTAGAGTAGCATAATGGGAGCTTAGGAACAAGAGCACTTAACAAGCACCTCATGCAGGTAAATTAGAGGGGTGTCTCTCAAGTGAGAAGGATGCATTTTTGCAAACGCCTTACCATTTAGATGTAATTCGGCTGGCAATGGGGCAAATGCAATCCGTCAACATATTTTCCCTTTTTCTTATTATAATACTAGCAAACAACAAGGCTCTAACATTTATTCTGTACATTACCGTCCTGCAGTCACATGTAGTTTTGGTCATATTTTGTTTCTTGAAACACGCATACATCTAGATAGATAGATAAGTAAGTAGATAGATAGATAGATAGATATAGATAGACAGACACAGATAGATAGATAGATAGATAGATAGATAGATGATGATAGATAGATTGATAGCTGATGGTCAGAAAATGGATAGACAGACAAACAGGCAGGCAGAGAAACAGAGAGAGAGGCAGAACATTTAACATTACAATCACAAGGGGTATTATAATACTCACGGCCAAAATGTTATACGGATATGGGGGAATATGTGTGTTTGTCTGTATAGATAGATATATAGATAGATAGATGATAGATAGATAGATAGATAGATGATAGATAGATAGATAGATAGATAGATAGATAGAGAGATAGATATATAGATGATAGATAGATAGATTGATAGATGATAGATAGATAGCTAGATAGCTAGATAGATGATAGATAGATAGATGATAGATAGATAGATAGATAGATAGATAGATATAGATTGATAGATAGATATATAGATAGATAGATAGATTAGATGATATAGATAGATAGATGATAGATGATAGATAGATAGATAGATAGATAGATAGATAGATAGACAGACGGAAAGATAGATAGATAGATGATAGATAGATAGATAGATAGATAGATAGATAGATAGATGATAGGCAGACAGGCAGACATATAGATGATGGTCAGAAAATAGATAGATAGATAGATAGATAGTTGATAGATAGTTGATAGACAGATAGATAGATAGATAGATAGATAGATGATAGATAGTTGATAGATAGTTGATAGATAGTTGATAGACATATAGATAGATAGATAGATAGATAGATAGATGATAGTTGATAGATAGTTGATAGACAGATAGATGATAGATAGATAGATAGATAGATACAGACAGACAGGCAGAGATATAGATAGATAGATAGATAGATAGATAGATAGATGATAGTTGATAGATAGTTGATAGATAGTTGATAGACAGATGATAGACAGATGATAGATGATAGATAGATAGATACAGACAGGCAGAGAGATAGATAGATAGATAGATAGATAGATAGATGATAGATGATAGATAGATACAGAGAGATAGATAGATAGATAGATGATAGATAGATAGATAGATAGATAGATAGATAGATAGATAGATGATAGACAGGCAGAGAGAGAAACAGAGAGGCAGATAGATATTAATGTGTGAACATGCATAGAGACGGTAGAATTTAATAATATAAACTATTTTCATAATTGAGAAGCAAGTACGGTAAATTATGTATCTATGTAGAAAATAACTGGCTTTGTTGCTTGTTTGTTTTTTCAACAAAAGTGAAACTCTTCTCAGAATTTGCATCCTTAAGCATGAAAGGAGATTAATGGAGGGTAATATGTATTAATAGCATTGATATATAAAGCTTGAATTTTTTTTTTATTAATATATATATATATTAAAGTATTGTAATGTTGATATATGCTCCTAATAATCAGTACCATTTATTAAACACAATGGCATGAGTTAATCACTATTCAATGGAATTCACAATGTATTCTGTATATTATAAAGGGCACACTTCCCATGCAATAAGACACTATGCATTGCAGCATCATAAGGACCCCCTAAATATATCTCATAGTAACCTTTATTAGTGCTGTAAGTAGGGTATTGAACTTTAGGGTTAAGTTTTATGCAAAAAAAAAAAAAAGTTAATATATATCTGGACAATATGCTTTTGTGTAAAGTTTTTTCTGCAATTTGTACCTTCTTTGTCGTGGCACACTCGAAAAAGTGAATGCAGAAGGAGGAGCTGATGTCCCCCCCCCCCCCCCCCCACCATTCTCTCAGTACTTGTGTGACTTCACTGTCCTTTGATTTGGAAAATAGCTGATTGGCTGGAAGCAATTCAGCACATGCAGAGTAAGAGCTTTGTCTGAGTTGAAGTGAAGTTGTACAGATTTCAGGCTGGAGTCAGCAATCAAGGGTGTTTAGTCTGCAGCAGAGCAGAGAGAGGGAAACAGGATCTCAGAGGAAAAAAAGACTGCAGAATCAGCAAGACCCCTGCAATACATGGATACAAAACTGCACGTGAAGAAAATCTTGATGTGACTTATTTGTGCTGTGATGCTGAACCTGGAAGCAAAGGGAAATACTAGATTGCTGCTCCTGAATATAGCTGCAAAGCGGTGTGTGTAGTAAACTTCTGTGACTTAATACAGTATCTGTTTTACCAAGTGGACATTTATTGTTTATATGTAAAGTTTTTTATGCAATTTGTACCTTCTTTGTTGTGGTACATTAGCAAAAGTGAATGCAGAGGGAGGAGCTGAGGCGATTTCTCTCCTCCTGCACATTCTCTCGTTACTTGTGCTACTTTACTGTCCTATGATTTGGAAAATACTGATTGCCTGGAAGCAATTCAGCACATGCAGAGAGAGAGCTTTGTCTGAGTTCAAGTGAACTTGCACAGATTTCAGGCTGGAATCAACAATCAAGGGTGTTTAGTCTGCAGCAGAGCAGAGAGAGGGAAACAGGATCTCAGAGGGGAAAAAAAAGACTGCAGAATCAGCAAGACCCCTGCAATACATGGATACAAAACTGTGACTTATTTGTGCTGTGATGCTGGACCTGGAAGAGAGGGGAAATACTGGCTTGCTGCTCCTGGTTATAGCTAGCTGTAAAACGGTGTGTATGTGCAAACTTCTGTGACTTAATACCTTATCTATTTGTGAAGAGGACATTTACTGTTTTATATCATCAAATGCATATAGACTTTAGGTTACCCCCAGAAGTTAAAATAATTGATTTTTAAATTGCTTGTATATAAAGGATTGCTGCTATTGAAATATGCATCTGACCAGCAACAGCATCAACTTTATATTGGTAGTTGCACTGATTATGATGTTTAACCAGCATGTAATAAGCAAGAATTTAAAATACAGGATTTTCGAGGAACAGATGATTGGGTCGATTGTAGCAAGGCTATCAGAGGATGTGGCTGATATTCTGTCCAAGCTGCCTAACCCATCTTTGGTCCGGTTTCGTGCAATGCAAGGAGGCAATTCTCCATTGCTTACAGTCAAGGAGGAAAATGGAGAAATCAGCATAGGAGCTAAGATTGACCGAGAACAGCTTTGCCAGAAAAACTTAAACTGCTCCATAGAGTTTGATGTAATCACACTGCCAACACAGCATCTGCAGCTCTTTCACATAGAAGTAGAAGTATTGGATATAAACGATAACGCTCCCCAGTTCTCAAGGGCACTGATTCCAATAGAAATATCAGAGAGTGCTGCAGTGGGTACCCGGATCCCCCTGGATAGTGCCTTTGACCCAGATGTAGGTGACAATTCCCTTCACACGTACTCACTTTCTGAAAACGATTATTTTAATATAGAGGTAAGGACCAGAACTGATGGGGCAAAATATGCAGAACTTGTGGTGGTGAAAGAATTGGATAGGGAGCTACAAGCTAGTTATGAGCTCAAGCTCACTGCCTCAGATATGGGGGTGCCTCAGAGATTTGGATCATCGATTCTGAAGATAAGTATATCTGATTCTAATGATAACAGCCCAGTGTTTGAGAAGCAATCTTATGTTATTGAGTTACCTGAGAATTCCCCAGTGGGAAGTTTGCTGATCGATCTTAATGCTACCGATCCAGATGAAGGCGCTAATGGGAAGGTTGTGTACTCCTTTAGCAGCCACGTGTCCCCCAAAATTACAGACACCTTTAAAATGGACTCTGAAAGAGGGCAATTAACTGTAATCAAACAAGTGGACTACGAGACCACCAAATCCTACGAGATTGATGTGCAGGCCCAAGATTTGGGACCCAATTCTATTCCAGCACATTGCAAAATTATCATAAATGTAGTTGATATTAATGATAATAAACCTGAAATTAATATCAATTTGATGTCTCCTGGGAAAGAAATTGCTTATATTTCAGAAGCTGCGCCCCTGGATACATTTGTAGCACTCGTTAGGGTACAGGACAAAGATTCTGGGCTAAATGGTGAAATAGTCTGCAAACTTCATGGGCATGGACATTTTAAACTTCAAAAAACTTATGAAAACAACTATCTGATTTTAACTAACTCCTCACTTGATAGAGAAAAGAGGTCTGAATACAGTTTAACAGTAATTGCAGAGGACAAGGGAATGCCAAGTCTGTCTACAGTAAAGCATTTTGCAGTACAAATAAGTGATGAAAATGACAACCCTCCACGTTTCCAGACAAACAGATTTGAATATTTTATTGTGGAGAACAACTCCCCTGGAGCACACATTACTACTGTAAGGGCCACAGATCCAGATCAAGCAGAAAATGGTCAAGTTACATACACCATCTTGGAGAGTTCCATTCAAAGCAGTTCTATTACTACCTATGTGACTGTTGACCCATCAAATGGCGCAATCTACGCGCTCAGAGCATTTGATCATGAAGAAGTCAACCAGATTTCATTTATAGTGCAGGCCAGGGATGGAGGGGTTCCACAACTTTCTACCAACGCAACCATTATTCTGACTATTGTAGATGAAAATGATAATGCTCCTGTAATTGTGGATCCTATCTTGCATAATCACACAGCAACTGTTCTAATCCCAAGAAGAGAAGCTGACAGTGGTTATTTAGTTACAAAAGTAAAGGCCACAGACAGGGACTCTGGAATGAACGCTGAAATGAGTTGCTCCATATCATCAGGGAATGACTATAATATTTTTGTACTGGAGCCCAACTCGTGTGAATTATACCTCAACATGAGTCTAGAAAGTACTGCTTTCAGAGAATGGGATATTTCAATTATAGTACAGGACAAAGGGAACCCCCCTCGAACAACCAAATCACTCCTTAAATGTAAAGTCATTGAATATTTTGATATTCCTCAGAGTACAGATGACACTGCAGTCCAGCCTAGTATGGATGTCTCCATGATCATCATAATTTCATTGGGAGCAATTTGTACAGTGCTTTTGGTCATCATGGTATTTTTTGCTACTCGCTGTAACCGAGAGAAAAAGGACAACCGCTCTTACAATTGCAGGGTTGCAGAATCAACATACCAGCATCATCCAAAAAGACCCTCCAGACAAATCCACAAAGGGGACATTACTTTAGTGCCTACTATGAGTGGTACCCTGCCTATCAGATCTCACCATCACTCATCACCTTCTCCATCCCCAACTCTAGAACGTGGACAAATGAGCAGCAGGCAAAGTCAACACAGTCGTCAATCGCTAAACAGCCTCATGACAATATCATCTAACCACGTCCCGGATACATTCGCATTGGAGTTAACTCATGCCACTCCTGCAGTCGAGGTACATTTTTAAATATTATCATTGTTTATAATGTGTTGTAGCCTAATATAAAAACATCTTATAACATATGGTTACTTATTAATGCACCAGGAAGTGGCAAGGGCAGTTATGAATGATAATTTGTAGTAACTTTATATACTATCATATTATAGGTATCTTGTAAAATAGCTTGTCTTGTAAAATGAGGGTCTATATTAAGTAAGGCAGAAATAGTAGGCCTTTTCAGCAGCGGTTTGGTTAAATGCCAGTTTGGCCTTTCATGTTGATTCTCATTTGGTTTACTAAGTTTTTATCATCTGCTGATTATATTTTAAAGCTATAGAAGACGTTAAATGTTGATGTTTTCCAAATCTCCTTGGCAGGTGTCCCAACTCCTCTCCATGCTTCATCAGGGCCAGTATCAACCAAGACCAAGCTTTCGAGGAAACAAATATTCCAGGAGCTACAGGTGAGATTTTATTTAGCACTCTAATCAACCTGTATAACTGTGTGACAAAGCTAACTTGTCATACACTATTATCAATAATTGTTGACAACCCTTCTGCTTACAGATATGCCCTTCAAGACATGGATAAATTTAGTCTGAAAGACAGCGGGCGTGGGGACAGTGAAGCTGGTGACAGCGATTATGATTTGGGCAGAGATTCTCCAATTGACAGACTTCTGGGAGAGGGATTCAGTGAACTTTTCCTCACTGATGGGCACAGAATTCCTGCAGGTAAGCTGGTTGATATGACTTGTCTAATTCATTTGCTGTTCTTCCTTCCTTGCTGTCAGTATGATACAGTAATATATACAGAACACAGGGGGCCTTTGAACTCTGCACTTTCTCTTGTTTGCTGCTTGCTAACAGCAACCGATTCAGCACAGCTGGTAGAGAAGAGACATAGACAATACTGAACATTTTGCCCACAGCAAAGCTGCTTTAGCAATGCAGCAGATTTCATGTGAATCCTTTGGTGTATTTATATACAGCAGATGTGACCAATAGTTTGATTATTGTCAGTATTTTTGTCAAGATAACTATAAACAATAATAATTATAATAATAAAATTAACCATTTTTTTACTACAGTGTTTACAATTCTCTTTCACAACCAAAGGCTTACATTTACATTAAACTATATAATTGTCTTTAATGTGTTCCCAATTATCAATAATACCTGCTGCCATCTGTACTGAAATTTTCAATACTGCAGTATTAGCTATAAAAAAGCAATGCAAACAAGAAACATCAGTAGAAATAAACACCCAAATGCTTGCTTGTGTACATTATCTTTTTCAAATGGACTGGGCTGTCAATACACGGGAACTGGATTTCCATTGATGCTTCTTGCTTACATAACTAATACTGGACTGTAGAAAACTAAGAGATAGACAGTGGTTTCAAGAAAAACAATTATTTAAAATGACGGTAAAAGAGCCATCTTGTAACAATTTGATACACTGCAGCAGATACATTGGATCATTGGGTACACAATAAGGGGCAGAATATTTTACCTTACAATCACAAGGGGGTATTATGATGTTCAAGGCCAAAATGCATTTTGTATGGATATGGGGGAATATGTGTGTTTGGATAGATAGATAGATAGATAGATAGATAGATAGATATTAGATAGATAGACAGAATGATAGAGAAGATAGATAGACAGACATACAGATAGATAGATGGATAGATAGATATAGGTTGATAGATAGATGGATATATAGATATAGGTTGATAGATAGATTGATAGATAGATAGATAGATAGATAGATATAGATGATAGATAGACAGACAGATAGATTAGATAGATCAGATAGATGGATATATAGATAGAGATAGGTTGATAGATAGATATAAACTGCACCTTTTATTATGCTCTGCATCAATTAGTCTATTTTTTGCACAGTCTTTAAAAGATATTAGTTTGTCAGCTCTTGTACAGATATGTTATTGCACATTTTCCACATGGGGTAATATGTCTAAAAACAGATAGGTTGTCATCTGCAATGATATGAAAAAAATATCAGATAGAAGGGGGAGATTAATTTAAATTCTCATTTTACAGACTGGTGATCTGGTTTCCTTAACAATAGAAAACTCACATATATGTCACACATAATGTCTCCCTATAAGAGAAATATATTGCCCAGTAGAAAACAACAACTATAAAGTGCTATTGCATATAATAAGTCATCATGTAGGTTATTTTCTGCTTATATAAAAACATTTTCTTTATACTTCTCTTTTTTTTCATCCTTTAGAGCTATTTTTATAATTCTTTACAAAATATTATTGCATCTGTTTTATTTATCTAACAACAGTTGTTGAGACACAAAGCAAGTTAGGTAACATAAAGGATGTTAACTAATCTATTTAAGAATGTCAGCAAAGTGCAAAGGGTTTTTGAAAACAATGAATTAGGGACCATCCCCCATAGATTGTGACAGCCTTCCCTCCATGCAGCTACAGCTCCTGCTGTCCTTTAGTTGTAAGGGTCCTGCAGATGGAACCAATGTTTAGTGTGGTTGCATGCTGTATTCTATCCAGGCCATCTGTCCTCCTTTTGTATTATTTTCTTTTACTTCCTTTTTTTCCACCAATTTTATTCACTACTCTGTACTGCTTCAGTGATTTAACTATGGTGTTCGATAGTTTCACCCAAATTTATTGTGATTTTACAGTTACATTTTTAAACTGAAAACAAAATGGCAAATATTATTGCATGATATTCAATTTAAGCAAGACTGCAATGTGATCCACAC
Organism: Bombina bombina; assembly: GCF_027579735.1. Taxonomy (NCBI): domain Eukaryota; kingdom Metazoa; phylum Chordata; class Amphibia; order Anura; family Bombinatoridae; genus Bombina; species Bombina bombina. The sequence continues at coordinate 1,054,644,070 of NC_069500.1, read as the reverse complement.
CAGCACATAACTTTCTAAGATTATACCTGTGTATCTCCATCTAAATTGCAGAGAATTTACAAAAATCTGTTGTATCCATAAAGTATAGTTCAAATGAATTGCCTTGAAATACTTATTTTATTATATCCTAGTTTGCTATAGTGGAAAATAATGTATTTTATCCACAATGAAACTCTAGCTACTATGTTTGTGTGTCTGTGGTCTGGAAAATTGATTGTGTTAATAAACAATTGTGAGCATGTACGCAAAATAAAGCCAAGTATGAAGAATGGTTCTATCAGGTTTAATGGTAATGGTCATTTATAACATATTTAATATTCTGAAACTTTATAAAGTATTCGAGGCAAACACTAAATCCACAAATGTAGTATTTTTATTTATTAATTTATGCTTTATTTATGCATGTATGTATTTATTTATTTATTTTTTGTAGCTATGAGGTACTGCACAGATGAATGTAGGGTTCTAGGCCATTCTGACCAGTGCTGGATGCCTCCTCTGCCGTCCCCATCCTCTGACTACAGAAGCAACATGTTCATCCCTGGAGAGGAGGTCCAGACCCCACAGCAACAGAACAATCAGCAGCCAACTCAGCAGCATGAACCCCAACTGGAGGAGGAAATGCATTCTGTTGATCAGAATGAAAAGAAAAAGAGCTTTTCTACTTTTGGCAAAGAATCTCAGGAAGAAGACTCTGCAGAAGCTTGCACATCTTCCCTCCTCACGGAAATGAGCAATGTTTTCCAACGTCTCTTACCTCCATCTATGGATGCATATACTGATTGCAATGAAGTAGATCGCACAAATTCATTGGAACGCAGGAAAGGACAAATGTCAGCTAAGGCTGTAAGTTACCCCCAAGGGGTAGCTGCATGGGCGGCAAACAATCACTACCAAAACCCTAATAATGTTGGGCCATCTATAGGCAGCCACTCTAGTGCACAACCATCCTCCAAGTGGTTGCCAGCAATGGAGGAAATTCCAGAGAACTATGAAGAAGATGACTTTGATAATGTACTTAATCACCTTAATGATGGAAAACATGAACTTATGGATGCCAGTGAGCTGGTAGCAGAAATTAATAAACTGCTTCAAGATGTGAGGCAAAACTAGATGTTTTAGAAAGCCCATTCTTCCATATTTATGGAAAATTAAAAGAAAGAAAACCTTATTGCCAGTCAGTTGCATTTATAAAAATGTGTCTGTGTATGTATATATTTAAAAGACTATTTTCATATGTACACAGCAGGTGTGACTATATCTGTATTTTAAAAATACATTTGTATCTTATATTTATGTGTAATTTAAATAAATAAATTATATTTTTTTACTTTGTATGATATGTTTTAATAAATATATACATTTTGAACTTTTCACTCTAGCAAATCAAAGTACACATATGTACAGATATTTGTAAACTCACAGTTATCACAGCAATGCAAAATGTCATTCAATAGTACTATTTATATGTTGATCCACCACTTGTAGATACAATTGTCACTTGTTCTAATATAACTTTCAAAAAATAAAGTGTTGCCTCAGTTTAGTTTTATGATTTTGTTATTCTTCTTATTTATGAAAGTTAATCTGCATTAATTAATTTCATCTTTATTCTTAAGTGGGAGTCTAGTGATTGATTATAATAAATGAAATCTTGCACATTAAAATATTAATCTCTATCTATCTATCTATCTATCTATCTATCTATCTATCTATCTATCTATCTATCTATCTATCTAGTGAACATGTTGATTTGTAGTAAATATGGGGATTTTCAGCCAAAATGCTAATGAAGAAATTTTGAGCCTGGCATGTGCCTTATTCCGAAATAAAATATGTAAACACTTTATTTTGCCAAAATGTCACTGCCATTTGCCAACATAGTGGGAGTATTTCAATATCTAGTCTGTCTTCTGCTAGATATCTTTAGAGTGTTGATATTTAAGTTATTCAGGATAGGATAAGCTATTGTAATTTCATAATGTCATACTGATTCTTGAGTATAGACGTCCACATCTATAGATGTGTGCTTAATAATTTATATTCTACAATCAATTAAGTGAGTTTTAATTGAAAACCAATAATTTGTCAGGCGTTTTCTCAGGGACATTTTAACAGATTGTGGGAAGCACTCAAATAGGCAAACCCTGGAGACATGAAGTCAGTTTTATATGTCATAATCCCTAAGTGAAAGAATATATGCATATGGTAATTGCATTTTATACTGAAAGAGGAAGCTAGGTGACATATTTAATTAATCAGTTTAAAAGATTGTATATTTTTTACATCATTAATCAATAGTCATGTTTGAAATAAAGAGAAAAGACAATCTAAGCTAATTTAATGACATCTGTATAAATTCTATACTTTTGAATTGCTTACTCCAAAGCTTAACATATGGTTGCTTGTGGGGGAGAGAAGATCTGGCAGCAGGGTATTTGCTGACAATGTTAAATCATGCCCCCATTGAAAAGATGCATACATTGGATACACTCCATTGCATTTGATCAGTCTGTTATTTATCATCCTTCTTAAATTTTCTTTTATTTTTTTTATTAACTTCCACTAATAAGAAGACAAGTTAATTTCAGCTTTTTCTTGAGCAAGAGTGGTGGTTATTTTTATAACTTCACTTATAAAAACTAGCATCAGTTTAACAAATGAAGACATCACATGGCCTTCTTCACATTAACCCCCTGCATAGAAATATATTAATAGCCGTTCATGCATTTTTTTAATTTATTTTTTTACGGTCACTTGCACGCTGTAATTAATCCAATTTTATGATTGAATCACCTTTAAATGGTGGTCAGGTATGAAATTGCAGTAATTAATTTTAAATGTTGTTGGTGTTAATATTTGATGAATTCCATAAAGAATCTTTCAGCTACCTGGACATTGCACTTTTTTTTATGTTTTATTCATTCTTCAGACATTTAACAGAAGTGTGTATTGTACCTGCATGTCAAGATAAGGTCAAAATGAACATTACATGAGTCTTATCCTCTCATGCAGAATCTAGGCGTCTCAGTATCATTAAATTGCCATCATTTCAAAGCACATAAAGTCTACATTGCAGAATGATTTTCTAAAAGAGAATTAAACTACTAAAGATTTAGAGATATAAATATTAATGTTACTTGTATCACACTTATATAAAAGAACATGTTTAAAATAATTTTATTTCTAAGGGCAGAGATCCCCAAATCATACAGAGTCAGACCAGATGCCCAGAATCTGCTTATACAAACACAGAAGAGAAAATGCAAACACATTTGAATCTGAGAACAGAAGGGTTACATCTGGCAGGTCAGTGTGAGTGCACAACTGGAATGGGAAAGAAATCTAACCCCACTGAACTACTCATGAGAACATTTAACTGCCCTTGTGTATGTTCTCTCAAGAGACTAACATTCCCACATACCATTAATTTTATAGAGTTGAGTAGGAAGATGTTGTACACTGTGTGTGTGTGTGTATGTATATATGTATGTATGTTTAGTGTGTTTGTGTGTATGTATATTTGTATGTATAGTGTGTGTGTGTGAGTGTGTTTAGTGTGTGTGTGTATAGTGTGTATATGTTTAGTGTTTGTGTGTTTAGTGTGTGTGTGTTTAGTGTGTGTGTGTCTATGTATGTCTGTATATTTAGTGTATGTGTGTATGTAAGTGTGTATGTATAGTGTGTGTTAAGTGTGTGTATGTTTAGTGTGTGTGTATGTTTAGTGTGTGCGTGTGTATGTTTGTATGTATAGTTTGTGTATGTATGTCTGTATGTTTAGTGTGTGTGAGTATGTTTGTATGTATAGTGTGTGTGTGTGTGTATGTTTAGTGTGTGTGTATGTTTAGTGTGTGTGAGTGTATGTATGTTATTGTTTAGTGTGTGCGAGTGTATGTATGTATGTATAGTGTGTGTGTTTAGTGTGTGTATGTTTAATGTGTGTGTTTATGTATGTCTGATGTTTAGTGTGTGTGCGTGTATATATGTCTATATGTTTAGTGTGTGTGTATGTATGTTTGTATGTATGTATAGTGTATGTATGTATGTTTGTATGTATGCATGTATAGTGTGTGTATATATGTCCGTATGTTTAGTGTGTGTGTATGTATGTTGTTTGTATGTATAGTGTGTGTGTGCTTAGTATGTGTATGTTTAGTGTGTGTACGTTTAGTGTGTGCATGTGTATGTATATATGTATGTTTAGCGTGTTTTAGTGTGTGTGTATGTCTGTCTGTATGTTTAGTGTGTGTATGTATGTGTCTGTTTAGTGTGTGGGTGTTTAGTGTGTGTTTGTATGTTTAGTATCTGTGTATGTATGGCTGTATGTTTAGTGTGTGTATGTATGTCTGTCTGTTTAGTGTGTGTTTGTATATTTAGTTTGTGTGTATAAATGACTGTATGTTTAGTGTGTGTGTATGTATGTTTGTATGTATGTTTGGTATGTGTGTATGTATGACTGTATGTTTAGAGTGTTTGTGTGTATGTTAGTGTGTATGTCTGTCTGTATGTTTAGTGTGTGTATGTATGTCTGTCTGTTTAGTGTGTGTTTGTATGTTTAGTGTGTGTTTATGTATGACTGTATGTTTAGAGTGTATGTGAGTGTGACTGTCTGTCTTTTTAGTGTGTTTGTATGTTTAGTGTGTTAATGTATGTCTGTATGTTTAGTGTGTGTTTGTGTGTGTATGTTTAGTGTGTGTTTAGTGTGTGTGTGTGTGTGTGCGTATGTCTTTATGTTTAGTGTGTGTTTAGTGTGTGTGTGTATGTATGTCTTTATGTTTAGTGTGTGTTTGTGTGTGTATGTTTAGTGTGTGTTTAGTGTGTGTGTGTATGTATGTCTTTATGTTTAGTGTGTGTGTGCGTGTATTTATGTGTGTGTGTTTGTGTGTGTTTATAATTTGATTTATTATTTGGTTGTTTCTATACAATTGAAAAGATCTGTGTTTAGAGTAACTGACAAGACATCATCTGGTGTTGAAGAGACAAAAGTTTACATAACAAAAGGAGATATACCCATACCCATAATGTGCACATGTTTCAGATTTGAACCAATATTTAGAGGCAACTGTAAAGATTAAATAGATCTGCAATTCATCAAGATGATTTAAAAAAACAAAAAACCTGGAAAGTGAACTAACTTTGAAAAGAGCAATATTGTGAGAGACCCCCCCCCACCTCAGAATATTACACAATAACATATATAGAAAAAAATGTTTATATATATATATATATATATATATATATATATATATATATATAAGTATCAACAAGTAGGGACTGCACTAGCTGGATTCAGTTCAAATAATACCTTATTTATTCAATGGTGACGTTTCGGGGTACACAAACCCCTTCCTCAGACCAAACGTTTGGTCTGAGGAAGGGGTTTGTGTACCCCGAAACGTCACCATTGAATAAATAAGTTATTATTTGAACTGCATCCAGTGAGTGCAGTCCCTACTTGTTGATACTTATTGAAATTTTGACTGAGCACCCTGTTTGCTGACTATTTTTGAATTGCGAGTGCAGATACACAGTGGAAATATATATATATATATATATATATATATATAAATACTTTGAGTGTTGTGCAAAGGGTAAAAAGCAATGCTTCAAGTTATCACACATGTATAACTGTTAAATAATATTGTGTCTTGGTTTTAAGTTTGAAAATATTTGCTCTCATTTGCTGCATATATTTTCCTCTATATTTTCATTTATCATGGACATTGGTTTCCCACCCCTTTCTCAACACATTGTCAGTTCTGTTGTGAACCATTGCAGCTTTATGTGCAGATGGCATGCTTTAATTGTCCTCAGGGATGTCAATACATGGACTCTAGCTTAAAGGGACAGTATACTATAAAATAGTTTTTTCCTTAATGTGTTTCCAATTACTTTATTTACCAGCTGCAGAGTATAAAATGTATGAGATTTGTTTTTTAAGGCTTATTTGTGTTTATGAATTAGCTGATTTTGTGTTTTGAAGCCACAACCTAATAAAATGGGTTGTGCTTGTAGGTATAATCAGATCTCATTACTTTATCACATTGTGTTGTGTACATATACCTGCTTCTTTATCTTATATCTGTTCATTAACCAATCACTAATACTTGGAGAGAACAATGGAAAATTAACATTTTATTACCTTATCTCTTCTATAACCCACTGGAAGTGTAATTTCTTCTACTGGCTGTGTTAACACAGTTTGGCCTCAAGGCCAAAAACTTTAAGGATAGGTGTGGATACCACAGGCTAAATAAACTATTTCAAATGCCATTATAAGGGCAATGAAAATACTTATAAACAATGTAATACACTCCAGCAGGTAAAGTGGATCATTGGGAATAAAATAAAGGGGAGAACATTTTTGAGTAAACTGTCCCTTTAAGGATCTGATTATTACCTCAAGATATTCCAAGCTGTGACATAACTGAGGGTGATTTGGTTATTAAGGGGACATTCAAAGCAACATCAAATATCTTATAAAATAGACATGGGCATTTAGATTATTTTTTTATGATCTGAATGTGGAAGAAGGTGGCCGCTTGCGGCATAAGGCTCTTTTCGGGGCCGCATTTATTCTTGTGAAAGTGAAGCACACTGAGATCTGGATCTGCACAGATCTTAGTGTGTTTCACATTCACAAGAATAAATGTGAAATTTAGAGTGTTTCCATGTGTATGTGTGTTGTGTGTATGTGTGTGTGTGTAATATGTGTGTTGTACTTGTGTTAAATGTGTTACAGCGGATCATGTCTGCCAGACATTGATAAATCGACCCCTATACCTACTCACCAAATACTATGCACACATTACACAAATACTAATCACACAAACATTACACACACACCATAAATGCTACACTTCACACATACACACTCTAGTGACAAACGTATTCACACCGCAAACTATGAATACATTATATAAATACTCATCAAACAAACATTACACAGAACACTCAAATGCTACACTACACACAAACACTTTAACCACACATACACTACATACTCCAATAACACTACACACTCACAGACTATTCAAACACTATACACAAACACCACACCAAAAAAAAAACACAAAAACTACATACACACACTATACAATCTCTACACACATGTACATAACACATGAACACTCACATATATCTTTTTTTTTTTTTTTAAATTCTTTTTATTAAGAGCAACATAGGTGAAGAACAGTATTCACATCTATTAAATACAAGTCAAGCCCAATCGCAGTTGGGCACAAAGTCATTAAGCATTTCTCATCAAAACAGCAATTTAGATGTCTGTAACATACATGAAATTTCAACAGTGTTCACCAGTAGTTAACTCTAATTTTTGAATTTGATAAACCCATCCCGAACCCCCCTCCCAACCTTCCCAACTAGAACTAACCAAACCCCGTACCCTCCCACACCTTTCAATCTAGAACTTAAAGTTCTTCACAATAATCTGTTGCGCCTCTGGTTAGTGCTCAGTGTGAAGAAAAAAAAAAAAAAAAAAGTCCCTCCTCTCTCTCTATCAGGGGCTCCTCTTGGAGCAAAGATCACATTCCTCTTTCTCAGTCTTTCCCTCTCCTTTATGAGTCCGTTAAGGGGAATATATGTGTCCACTCCCCCCTCAGGAAGCTTTCTAGGAATATTTCAGTGTGGCGAAAAGGCAATAATATCTGCCTCTGAATTTGCAATTCGAAGGTTAGTATTAATCTGCGCCATTTCTTTAGGAACAGGTTAAGTCTGTTGCCTACGTCCACTCTAGTGTCTATTTGTTCTATAAATAGTTGCGTTTGAAGAAGATTACAAAAGTGTGCTATAGTCGGTTTTGTCCTCTTAGTCCAGTGTTGAAGAATGCATTTTCGTGCAAGTAAAACAGTCATTGTCAGTTCTGAGTCACACTGTCTATGTTGGGTGTCCCAGGTAAGGAACAGGACATTAGTGGGTTCCAGAGAAATTGAAACTTTCAGTTTTCTGTTGATCCAATATTGTATTTGGTGCCAAAATTGTCTTATCACCGTGCATTCCCATATACAGTGTATCAGGCCAGGGGCCCCAGCCGAACATTTAGAGCATTTATTAGGGTGATCCGGTACCCATTTAGCCAGTCTGTCAGGGGTCAAGTAGGCTCTGTGCAGGAATTTTATCTGAGTTTCTCTAAGGGCTGCGGAAAGAGTAGCCTTTATGACTTTTTCCAGTGCTCCCCGAGCTCCCTCCACCGTGATCCCACCAATTCCCTCTCTTTCCCATCCGTCAATAGCCAGGGATTGCACCTTTAGCATTCTGTCCTGTAAGAAGACTTGATAGATTCCCGAGAGGGAGAAATTACCCATCTTAAAGAGCGACTGTGTTAATCGAAAGGGCGAGCCATCCCAAAAATTTGGGTTGTTTTTAAGCAGGGTGTTTACATAGTGACGCGCCTGGAGATAGGCGTAAAAGTGGGTTTTCGGAAGTTTAAACTCCCTTTGTAGTGCAGGGAAGGATTTTATAGATCGTGTCAGGGGTTCCAGTAAAGCCCCTACCGAGCGGAGGCCCAACTTATCCCAGAGGTCAAAGGGTTTCAGATCAATCCCAGCTGGGATCTCTGGGTTGTTATGCGATGGGAGGAAAACAGAGCCATGACAGCTCTTCTTCAGGAACTTATGAGCCTGCTGCCAGGCTCTTAGGGGGTCTCGATATAGGAGGTTCAAACCTACCAATTTGGCCGCTCCAGTCCTGGTCATATGAGGCAAATACGCCAGGGAGACTTTCTCCAAGGCCGCATTCTCCAGACTGGGTTTATAAAAATGTTGAGTACCAACCTGCCAGTCTATCACCAGCCGGATCAGTGCCGCCCAGTTATAGAGCTTAAAGTCAGGCAGAGAGAGACCCCCCTTGAGGTAAGGCATGGATAGCTTGTCTGCAGATATACGGGGTTTACCCCCTTTCCAGACAAAGCGTCTGGTTGCCGCATTTAGCATTTTTGCATCCGCCTTGGTCAGTAGCAAGGGTAGCATGAGTAATGGGTATAAGAGGCGCGGGAGAATGACCATTTTCACCAAGCTGATTCTACCCGACAGTGATACAGGGAGAGATCTCCAGCTATTCATCAGGCTGCAAAGCTTGACACACAGGGGGGTTAGGTTCATAGAGTATATTTTGTTGGGGTTGACCGGGATGCGAATTCCCAAGTAAGTCAAACTCTGGGAGGCTATCGCAAATGGATAATCATGCACAACTCCTTTTTTCTTATTCAACCATAAGATCTCCGATTTCTGCATATTAACCCTATACCCCGAAAAGGAGCCAAAGGTGTGCAGTGTTCGCAAGATGGTTGGGATATGTAAGTTCGGGTCTTGCACAAATAGCAGCATATCGTCTGCGTAGAGCGCCAAATGTTGGGGGTCTCCTGCGACATCTATACCAGGGAAGATCTGACATAATTTAATTGTCAGAGGTTCTAGTGCCATGTTAAAAAGTAGTGGGGATAAAGGGCATCCCTGCCTGGTGCCTCGTCCGAGGTTCACAGTACTAGAGAACATGTTGTTTACACAGATATTGGCGGTGGGGGAGGCATATAGGTTTGTAAGAAAAGACACAAACGGGCCTGAGATGTTGAACCTTGCCATAGTGTGGAACAGGTGGCTCCATTTCACTCTATCGAAGGCCTTCTCTGCGTCCAGAGACAACAGGAAGGCCTCCGGGAGCGGTTTCTTCGAATCAGTTGCGGTTTCCCGCCAGAAGCACTGGATCACATGCAGTACTCTACGGATATTAACCACTGACGACCTCGCGAACATGAAGCCGGTCTGGTCTTCATGAATTAGCTCCGGTAAGATAAATTTAAGACGTTCTGCCAGGAGTTTCGTCAGAATCTTATAGTCTGCGTTAAGCAGCGATATTGGCCTGTAAGATTCAGGGAAAAGAGTATCCTTTCCCGCTTTGGGAATAAGGGTGATGTATGCCGTGGAGAACGAGGTGGATGGCCTGTCTGCTGATGAGAAGTATTTTGTGAACAGCTCAGTCAACACTGGGGTCACTTGGGGTTTTAGTATTCTATAAAATTCAATGGGTAGCCCGTCCGGGCCTGCTGCCTTACCCAGAGCAAGGGACGAAATCGTCCTTTCCACTTCCTCCCTGGAGATAGGAGCATTCAGTTTATTCAATTGTGCTTCCGAGATCTGCGGTAAATTAATAGAGTCCCAAAAGTCTTTTTGGGCCTCTTCAGAACCCGTTTGACTACTGGTGTAGAGTCTAGAGTAGTATGAGGCAAATGCCTCTGCTATTCCCTTAGGGTCTTTGACTACCCTCTCGCCATCCCTCAGGGCAGGCACAAAGCGCTTCGAGGTCTTGAGATTCACCAGGGAGGCCAACAACCTACCTGACTTATCCCCGTACCTGTAGTATTTGCCTCTATTCCTTAAGAGGGTCTGGGACGCTTGATAAGCCAGTAGCGAATCGTATTCTTTTTTAACAGATATGTATGTTTGATGGTGCAATCTTGTGGGCTTATTACAATAATTTAAATAAGAGTTGTTGAGCTCTCTTCTAAGCTTTTCTAGTGTTTCTGCATGCATTTTTTTTTCCGAGAGAGGAAAGCTAGAATGTTCCCCGCAAGTACCACCTTTGCAGTTTGCCAGAAGAGTTCTGGCGTTGCGAGGTGTTGCGCGTTGGTGGAACGAAAGTCCTCCCAGCTAGTGGCCATATATTGTTGGAATTCCTGGGATGTGATTAGGTATTGAGGGAATCTGAAGGTCCGCCTGTTGCCAGGTGGGTCGAGGGCATCAAGAAAAAGCCCCACCGGTGCGTGGTCAGACACCGCCACCTCTCCTATCTTGGTGTCAATGATCCGTGGGATCAGGGAATTGGAGATAAGAAACAAGTTGATGCGAGACATTGTGGGTAAGGCCCGGGAAACACAGGTATAGTCCCTGCCATTTGGATTTAGTTTGCGCCATATATCCACCACATCTAGTGAGGAGGACAAGGTATGAAACACTTCAGACTCGAAATTACCCTCAGATTTAACCTGCAGTCTAGGATTGACCCCTGAGGCCTGTCTAAGTCTGTCACACTTTGGATCCGGAGCCAGGTTAAAGTCCCCTCCAATAATGAGAGCAGAGCCCAGAAGGGGCGTCAGAACTGAAGTCAAGGTTTCCCAGAAAGTCCTGTCCCTTTGGTTCGGGGCATATATGTTACACAGAACGTACTTTTTGTTGGCTATCGTGGTTTGTACAATAATGTATCGTCCGTCTGTATCTTTAGTCACTATTGTATCTGTGAGCTCTAATTTCTTCCCAAAAAGGATTGCCACACCTCTGCTGGCACTCTTGTATGAGATATATTCCACTCTCCCCACCCAGTCCCTTTCCAACTTAGTATGTTCAATATCAGAGAGGTGCGTCTCCTGTAGGAATGCAATGTCAGCCCTCTTTTTTTTTTCAATAGGGAGAGTATTGTTTTTCTTTTAATGGGGGAGTGGACACCCCCCACATTCCAAGTGTATATATTAAATTATAGCGTTAAATAGGGCACCTTTCAAGAAAGAGGAGAGAGAGAAAAAATAAATAAATAAATAAATAAATTCTTCACACTGTCACATACCTCCCAGTAGACTCTCTGCTCCCTGACTTCCTCAAGCTCTTTCAGACTGTTAAAGAGAAACAGAAGAGACATCATCATAAAGCAGAATATTAGCTCAATAATATCAAGGTGCCATATATCGCTAGAGAAGGTGTTATGAACCATGAACCCAAATAAAAGGTAAGTGGAAAATATAAGGGACCAGAGGTAATATAAAACAAACAATAAACTTGTTAACATTCTTTTAACCTGAGAAAATCGTATTCCCTGAGTATTTGTGACAAGGCTCCCTGAGGCTAGTTCACATTTACTAGTGAGTTCAGGGTACAAAAAGAACACACAAAAAAGATATGCATAATCTTGATAAAGAACAAATCCCAACTTAAACAGTAAACATAAATATGAAGTAAGGGAGTCAAAACTTTGAGGGGTCGCCCTCTTTGCGAGTGGCGTCTCCAAGTTACTGGCTGGTAAAGCCATTTAAATCCCTAAGGTAAGAAACCTGTATGAATTACAAGCTAGGTAAGCTTCCTCATCCCTCGTCTCTTCTAGCTCTACCAGGGCTCCTGGAGCCGTTTTCTGCATCTAGGTACTCCTGAACTGCCTGAGGGGAGTCGAAGAATTTAGGGCCCCTAGGGGTGAGAATCTTAAGCTTGGCAGGGTATAGTAGATAAGCTTGTTTGCCCTCTCTATGGAGTTTAGAGCATATGGAGGAAAATTCCCTGCGTCTTTTCATTAAATCTACTGAGTAATCTTGAAACAACAGGAGCCTGGAATCCTCGTAAGTCAAGTCATCCATTCTCCTGTACGCCCTCAGGACAGTGAGTTTGGTCTGGAAGTGCAGGAACCTAATCATAACGGGGCGGGGTGGGGCATTACGGTCTATTGCAGGCTTCTCTGGGCCCACTCTGTGGGCTCTCTCAACACTACCTATCATTTTATCAGTTGGAATATCTAGCAATGATGGCAGGGTAGTTTCTACAAATTTTAAGATATCTGCTGGCTTTATTGACTCTGGGAGCCCCAACAGGCGGACATTGTTGCGCAGTGAGCGGTTCTCTAAGTCATCAATCTTTTGCTGAAGGATCATGGAATGTTTTTCCAGAGCCTCTAATTTGTTTGTAGAAACAACCTGCGTGTCTTCAAGGTCAGAGATCCTTGATTCCACTTCAGTTACTCTCGTGGAGAACTGTTTCATTTCTTCAGCTAGAGTGTCTACCCCCTTCTGTAGGTTTTCTATCTTTGGTAAGAATAGTGTGGAAATTTGTTTAACAATGGGGTGAGGGTCCAGCACAGAGGCTTCATGCTGAGTTTCAAAGGAGGGTCCCTGGCTTGCACTGTCTAGTCCCTGTTTAGCCCTGCGCTCTGAGTTTTTGTTGCGATTTGCCATTGGGTCCTGAATAAGGTATTTCTCCATACAAGTAAAGTCTAACTTCTAGCCTGTGTAGTGCATCCACTATCTGTAGTAGTGTGTTGGTAATAAAAAAGACATATAAACCTTTGTACCAGATAGGAGACAGAATCACAAAGCCCTCCTCCCCTTCAAGTTGAGCAGTGAAGCCACCCCAGTAGTTCCTGTAAAAAGTGTAAAATGTTAGGAATACAGATACATATACACGCTGTTCACATATGAATCATTTAAGCAGCCCAAAATATAAATCTCAGAGAACAATGAATCAGTAAATAGCCACTGTGTATTATGATCTGAGAAAGACCCAAAAGGGCAGTGTTCACAGTTGTTATATGACTTGGGTACAATAGTGTTCCAATGCGCAGCAATGTTCTGCAGGTTCTTCTGTGCCAGAAATTCAAAATGCTGCTGCAGCAGCACTATACTCCCACAGGTGGTGGGTTATCACCCCTCTGTCTCTGAGTAGATTATAGAAGCAGGTCAGTGAGGGACCAGAGATTAATATATATAGAAGTTAGACGGGGACTGCTAGACCCAGGGTATCTGTAATATAGGCCTCTGTGACAAATCTTGACAGGTGTGAGGGGTAGCATAGAGTCCTGCCGCTCTGTTCCTCAACACTTCTCCTCTGGCCATCTTAATTTATCTAGTAACACTTGAAAGGCTCAGGCCCACAGGGTGTAGCTCCAAGAGGGTGCAGAGATTTATATGGGAGTCATTAATATATGATGTCAAACTGTCCCAAAATGTATAAAAGAACCTGGGGCCCAGATAGCATAAAACAGTGTATGTCAGTCCAGGTGTGGCCCAGTTGCCAGGGGTGTAAAAGAGCCGGGTGTACAGGTCACTTGTGTAGTAATGTCTGCTATACCTTACCACGGTATCAGGGCTAGGGCTCTCGGTTCAGATGACTCCTCAGATGCGCAGCATACCAAGATGGCGACCGGAGTTTTCGCGCCAAGAGTCTCTCCCAGAGCCACCAGGTCGAGCCGTGTCAGACCAGGACCGAGGATCCTCCAAATCAGGCCAAGTGAAGAAGGGCGTTGTGCCGGTGAGATGATATGCAGGGGGACAACCGTAGCGGTCGGTCACTATGCGATCCTGACCAGCTGCGGTAACTGCGACAGGAGTGATGGCTCGCTATTTCCAAGGACGGCTCCGTGTCACTTCTCTTATGCGACTACCGCCTCCATGCTCCGGTTCTTTGTATGGGAAGGCCGTTATCCTCCGACGGCTCGGTGCTTCCTCCAGATAGACTGCAGTGTCTATAGTCATCAGCGGGACTGCGGTCATATATCATTTTTTTACGAAAATAAAATTCCAAATTTTGAAATTATACTCCCTCTCTCACACACACATATACAGAAATAAACATAGAGATGCACTCAACTAGGCTTAGAACTGAAGCTGGAAATACTTCCTTGCTTAGCTCCTCCTTACTCCAAGGGTACAAACTCTTTCTGCACACTATGCCTTTCACAAAGGTAAAATCTCCTGTAGCATATCAGTCTGACCCTGCCAAATGACAGTCCAGCACCGAAATACCAGACAAATCTCCTTTGAACAAGGGAAAACAAACAAATCCCAGACGTACGTTTCGGCCTCTATGGGCCTTGTCAGTGAGGTGCAGTTGCATCCCTCTAAGGCATGTGTGCAAGGAGGCCACGTCTGGTTACCCCTTTAACTCTTAGGGTGAAAGGCATAGTGTGCAGAAAGAGTTTGTACCCTGGGAGTAAGGAGGAGCTAAGCAAGGAAGTATTTCCAGCTTCAGTTCTAAGCCTAGTTGAGTGCATCTCTATGTTTATTTCTGTAGTCACACACACATATACACAGAATTTAAGAAGAAAAAAAAAAATATATATATATATTATTTACTCAGTAAAAGCAAAAATCTAATTGTGAAAAATATTCTATTTGGAAAAATTATGGGCTAGAGTGAAGCGCTATCTTAGCGTGCGTTCGTAAAGGGGCAAATTTGCCCATTTATGGGCGTGCGTTCCATAACAAGTCATTACAAGTGGCTGGTTAATGTAACTGCAAGCTCGCACAATTAACCAGAGGTCAGACCTCTAAAGAGGACAGTACATTAACATGTAAAATAAATATTAGCATTTTTATTTTTAAAAGAAAAAACAGCATGAAACAGTTATAAGGGGTTTAAGTGAGGGAAAGGGAGGTGTTTGAAGAAAAAAAAAAAAGGCACCTAAAGTGCCTTTACATGGAGTTCAAGGAGAACTGTGTTTTCTCTGTAAATATATTTGTATATGCTTATAAGCATATATATATACATTTATTTATTGCTGCTCAACGCTGCACAATTTGCCCCCTGTGCTGCGCTAGATGGTTTGCTGTGGCTGCCCGCATGAAAATGAGGCTCCCATTGGAGCCTATGGAAGTGTTTGACTTTCGGCAACGTGAACGCAACCTCATTTACGTGCGTTGGTATTAGTGAGTGGAGCACAGATATTGCGCTTGCATAAGCACAATATTGCTCGCCACTTGTAATCTGTATTCTGAGAAATTATGGGCTAGATTTCAAGTTATGCGGTATTTGTTTTTTTGCATTAGCAAAAATACAGCTAGCTTTAAGCTTTTTGCACTTGTCGGGTTCTGCTCGTATTACAAGTTGCAACATTTTTTTATTTTGCGCTTGCGGTAACTGGAAAAGCGCAAAAATCCTAACCTGAGATTTCATGTGCACGTGCATGTATTCCCCCCATAGAAATCAATGGAGACAAAGAAATGGGAAAAAAAAAAACGAACACCCTACTCGTGCAATGTACCTTGCATTTTTGCATAGAAATCAATGGAGAGAAAAAAGTGAAAAAAAATCTAACTCTCTACCATGAGCCCCAAGCCTAATTATGCCTAAACCGCCATCCCCTACATCGCAAAGTAACTAAACAAACTATTAACACCTAAACCACCATCCCTCCACATTGCAATCAATCTAAACAAACTATTAACTATTAAAAATAAAAACCTTAATCTATAACCCCCCCTCCAAAAAAAAAAAAAATAACACTAACCCTAAAGCTTTTTCCTTTCATTCTGTTGGCTGATTTGCATTTGAAGATTCAAATAAGCCTATAGAAATGCAAGGGTACCCCTTTATAAAAAGGGGTACCTATTCACTATTCTGTGTGCGGCTGGAGACCGCATGAAGAGGAGCTCCACGTTGAAGTTCTGAAGAGGAGGACTGATATCACCACTGCTGTCACTGCCGCCACCGCTGATAGGAAGTTAAAAGATTGACCGCCTGGATGAAGATGGATAAAGATGGAGCGCCGCCGGGATGAAGATGGTGCACCATGCATCAACATCTGTGTTTTTTTTTTTTATAGATTAGGGTTTTTATTTTATTGGGCAGCAAAAGAGCTGAATGTCCTTTTAAAGGCAATGCCCATCCAAATGCCCTTTATATGACACTTTTTAATTTAGGGTTTTTTAAGATAGGTTTTTCATTTTGGGGAGTGGGGGGTTGTAATGTTAGAGGGGTTAGTGGTTTTTTTTTTTTTTTTTTTTTTTTAAAGAGCTGAACAAGGGCTATGTCCCACAAAAAGGTTTTTTAAGTTAATTTTTGGTAGTTTTTTAAAAGGGTATTCTAATAGGATTACATTTTTTATTTTTTGGAGGTAATTGTTTTTTTTATTTTCTGTAATGTTAGGCTTTTTTATTTTTGGTAATGGTAGGATTTTTTATTTTAGTAATGTTAGGTTTTTTGAAAAAGGTAAGATTAGGTTTTATTTATTTTTACAGTTAAGTTTTTAATTTTATTTTTATGGTAGTTAGGATTTATTTTGTAATTTTTGTGTATTTTAATTTAGGTTAAGTTAGGTGGTGTTAGGGTAGGGGGTTTATTTGTTAGTTTATGACTTTGCAATGTGGGGGGATGGCGGTTTAGGGGTTAATAGTGTAGTTTAGAATTTGTGATGTGAGGGTGGCAGTTTAGGGGTTAATAGTGTAGTTTAGAATTTGTGATGTGGGGTTGGTGGTTTAGGGGTTAATAGTGTGTTTAGGTACTTTGTGATGTGGGGGTGGCAGTTTAGGGGTTAATAGTATAGTTTAGAAATTGCAATGTAGGGGGATGGCAGTTTAGGGGTTAATAGTTTATTTATAAGTGTAAGTATAGTTTGTAATGTATTTTTGAAGTTTTTTGTGCAACTTTTTAGTTTTGGAAATCTGCTCTGAGATTGCAGTAAGGATTGAAACATAAAGGATTTTGTGGCACTTGTAATATCAGCAAAATGAAAATGGATGGCCAAAAGGTGATTATGCAATATATAATTTGAAGTACAGACTAAGTGCTAGTGCATTGTATTTTTATCATGTATTTGTTGATTATGCAAATCTACAGTATTTACTGGTCCTTTAAGAAAGTGTGATAGTACATTGATAGCTCAAATTATCCTGTATCATTAAAGAAAATGATTTAATGTTTGCAATTTAATCATCAAGGGCTTACAATGTATTTATCATTGGGTGCGGTTGCAGGCATTTTAAATAAAATGTTACTGGAAAAAGCATTATGTGTAGACTATGTTACTACTCACCTGACTCATACGTCTTGTGACAAAGGTTTGTCATTTCCTCCCTTTTGATAAAGAAAGGTATAAGTGAGGCTAAGCAGCTTCCAAATGTGTTACATTACTTTATTATTAAAAATACCTATTGTATGTGTCAGTGTGCATTAGCTGTATTTTGGAATATTTATTAAAGCCAAAAGTAGGACTGATATGACATCAAATATTTTTTTACATTCCAAAACTGTTCTTAAAGGGACATAAAAAGTTAACAGACAGGCATAAATAACAATGTTAAAGAGACAATGAACCCCTTTAATTAATTACAATACATTTCTGTTGTCTTGCTATAGAATAACATCAGTCAAGTCTAAAGATTGTTAATTAACCTTTTGTTTGCTGCAATTGTTTTTCAATAGCCAAACTCCAACTACCACTTACCTTATTTTGAGGAACCAATCCAGGGTTGCGTCTGCAGCTGACAAGGCTAGCCACAGTTATAATGTTAGTATAAAGTGCATTCTATTGCAATTGTTATCTGTTAAAGCAAATTAGGGAAATATATGTAGCATGGTTACCCTTGAGAAATCTGCAGTGCTCATTTCAAGTTTTGAGAATTAGTAAATCAGTAAATTTTCAAAACAGTACAAACTTGTTTTGTTACACATTTAAATATTTTATATTAAAAAAAGGTGCTTACTGTCACTTTTAATATTTTGTTCTTGTTGCTAAAATATGGGACCACAATACCAATTAAAAAAAAGTATATTTTAGAACTGGGATAGCAAAAGCTAGCATCTCTTTATCAGTTTATTACTATTCTGTCTTCATCACATGTTTACAAGTTTTGATAAATTAGCTAAATTAGCTATCTTTGTTATGTACATTTTTTACAAAGTTGTCTATAGCAGGAGTAGGATCATATAGTATAGCATAAAATGAAGAAACTCTTTCCAATACTGCATCTCCATCATCTCTCCACCCCCTGGTTGAACACAATTACATAAAATAATGAATTAGATGTGAATCCTTTGCTCTGTAGAATTCTTTGATTTTCTTTATATTTACATGGGAGAGATACATTTACTTTAAAACAACATTCAATTGAAATTTGAATTCCCCTTACTACTGTATATTCAATTTTACAGAGTGAGCAACTTTGCAATGCAATCTCATTATATGTTTTGCCTGATTATCTTGTAAATGAAAATTTAAATTCTAGTTTTTGATTGCCCTGCGAGAAGCTTGAGTGAATTTGCTGGATTTCAGAACTCTGGCTGTCCTACATACTACACAGTGATTGCTTGATAGTAGCTCATTTATATCAGTCCCTAATTGGACACAGCAAACAAGATACAATAAACAAGGGGTCTCTCTCTAGATTGCAAAGCAATAACAAATTTGTATCAAGAGACATTTTAAACTATTTAAAAAAAAAAACATTTATTTTTTATACAGTATAGAACTTTTGCAATCGGTGCTCAATTTATATGAAATATGAAGAACATGGATTTAATTTTCACTTAATATATTCTTTTTTTTACCATATAACAGATAAAAATAGATATTTTTAATGGTATTCTTTTTTGAAAAATGTATTTTCCAACATACTGTTCATAGCAGGGGCAAAGATAGTTATAGACCTAAGAACTTAATAACTGGTTGAGTGTTGACAAAGGGTTCCATAGAGCTACACATTAAAGTTAATGTAAATTTTGATGCTAAAGTGCCCGGTTTTTAAAAATTCGATTAAAAACAGGGGCACTTTAATTTATCAAAATTTACATTACTTTAAGGAACAACCATTAACTAATGCAAAAACTGGTACAGCAGTTTTAGAGGAAGGCATTCCTGACAGTGGACCCAACCACCCTTTCTTTTGGATTTTCCTGAACTGCAAGACATGCAAAATTTGTTGAGCTTAGAGAGAGAAAGTGATCAGTATATACCTTTTAAACTTGACAGCCGCTCCAGCTTCCCCCGGTCGTCGCAAGCCATTTCTGACGTCAGAAATGATGGACCGGTCATCCTCCAATCACGGCTTCCCCACCGGGGGAATCAGTGTCTGATTCAACGCTGTGATTGGAGGAAGCCGGATTTCTCATTCTAGGCCCAGGAAGAGGCTTTGTGAAGGGCAGAGGAAGCTGGAGCGGCTGTCAAGAATAAAAGGTAAGTATTTTTTCACAACACAAGTGAAATGTAAATTTTGATGCATTAAAGTGCACCTGTTTTTAATCGAATTTTTAAAAACCGGGCACTTTAGCATCAAAATTTACATAAGGGTAGATGTTTGTACCACTTTTTTAATATTTATTTCTATTTATTTCTTCCCTTATTTTCCTTCCTTGTCTTGGGTAGAGCAACGTGTATTTTAAAAGGGATTGCCTTGCAAAAATGAGTTGTTAAAATATATAAACATATAAGGTACTATTATAACACTGTGGTTGCTTAGCACTCCCAAACAGCTTTATTGAGTTACCATTGAAATGAGATATACATTTAAAGGGATATGAAAGTCAAAATTAAATTTGCATGATTCAGATAGAGCATTTTATTTTAAGACACTTTTACTTTTACATTCATTTCTATTGTCAAATGTGCTTTGTTCTCTTAGTATCCCTTGTTGAAAAAGAAAATGCACATATACACTAGTGGGATCTAGCTGCTGATTTGCGCCTGCACAGATTTGTCTCTTGTGATTGGCTAACTAGATGTGTTGATATAGCTGCCATTGTTCCTTCAGCAAAGGATAAAAAGTTAATTAAGCAAATTTGATAGAAGCACATTGGAATGTTGATTATAATTGTATGTTTTCTGGAGGAGTTTCCGGAGGAGGAGCCTATGCATAGGTAAAGCAGCGCAAGCTTCCATCCCCTGCAGCTAGTTCACTGGTGGTTTACGTGCTGGGTGCCTCAGCGACCGAGGAAAGAAACTGCAGCTGGCCTGGATCTTGCCCTGAGAAACTCTAATAGCGCCTATTTCCAACAGCGCTTTAAATAACTTTTTCTGCCGGGAGCATCACAAACAGCCTCACATGCCTAAGAGCTCCCTAAGGTTTAAAAAAAAAAAACACCCTTGGCAGTCCCCCCCTCCCACTGGAGCTGCGTGAGGGGGGTAGATAGTCAAAGCTTACAAGAACAAGTGGATCACAGGAACTGTGAGTTAACCCACACTCAACCCACTCTGATCAAGGTTCCAGGACGCACCTAAACAAGGTAACTAATCTTGCGGATTTGCAGGATAGTTTTCATCTCGGTGGTACTCCCTATCCACGGGTGCTGCGAGTGGAGAGTATCAGCCGCACAAGCAAACATCAAGGCTGGCTTCAGAGGTAACGCTGGCAAGTTATTTTTAGCCTCCGCTCCCTCCACCGGTGCTGCGAGGGGAAGTCAGTGAACAGCCCTAGGGGCCCTGATGCAGTGAGTAGCAGCATCTGGGATGTAAAGAGAACAAGTGCTCCAGACCCCCCGTACGCCTCAACACATACTTGGCGGAACCTACCACAAAAAAACTCTATTCAATTTGAATGTAACAAAGAAGGATACATAGCGGAATTGCAATTGAACACTCCTAAGTGAAGTTAACTTTGCAATCTTCTGGCACATGATTATATTGGGATTTTTCATCCTTAACTACACAATTTGCTCTGCTGAACTGATCTAAATTAACACTATGGGGCATATTTATCAAGGTCCGAATGGAGCTTGATGCACCGTGTTTCTGGCGAGCCTGCAGGCTCGCCAGAAACAGCAGTTATGAAGCAGCGGTCACAAAGACCGCTGCTCCATAACCTGTCCGCCTGCTCTGCAGGGGGCAGCGTTGCACCAGCAGCTCTTGTGAGCTGCTGGTGCAATGCTGAATACGGCGAGCGTATTGCTCTCCGCACTGTTGGATCAGTTCTGACAGACCTTGATAAATAGAGGCCTATGTGCTTATAAATCAAGGCAGAACGGAATATTTGGTTTCAACTTTTTTCCTGAATTACATTAATAACTTCTACCTAAAGAAGATGCTCTAATAAGAGTATACAAATAAGTTTAATGCAAACAGGATAAGCCAAACAAACTACTTTTTCTTTAGGCTGTAAGCTCTTTATTTACAGGGGTTGTTCTGTGTTTTTTTTCTTTTTTTTTTTCTTTTCTTTTACATACTATTTAATATTAAAATATTATTCAGCTACATACTAATCACTGTGTAGCTGACGGTTCTAAATGTAAAAGCAATCTTTGGATCCCTGACTAAACACTAATTAATCATTCTGCTCAGTTACATTATTATACCAGCTGAGTCTTAAAGGGACACTGAACCCAAATTTTTTCTTTTGTGATTCAGATAGAGCATGCAATTTTAGGCAACTTTCTAATTTACTCCTTTTATCATTTTTTCTTTGTTCTCTTGCTATCTTTATTTGAAAAAGAAGGCATCTAAGCTTTTTGTTTGGTTCAGTACTCTGGACAGCCCTTTTTTATTGGTGGATACATTTATCCACCAATCAGCAAGAACAACCCAGTTTGCTAAGCAAAAATGGGCCAGCATCTAAACTTAAATTCTTGCATTTCAAATAAAGATACTGAGTGTATGAAGAAAATTTGATAATAGGAGTAAATTAGAAAGTTGCTCCTAGAGGGCTGCACCCATCACCAGGAAGGTCTTAAAGTGACAGGAAGATTTGGATCAGAGGGAGTTCACAGTTCTCTGGAGCACTTAATGATAAATATTGTATTATAACTACACATTTGATGAGCATCTGATCCTTCCTTGCAATTAGCGCTCTAGAATTCTATAATTATGTGCAGATATTTCCTTCTGAGGTACCAAGGTAGCCACTTTGAGGCTGCACAATGATTAAGTAACGCTAACACCTCATATAGGAGTACCCTTTCAAGTTTTTTAAAGCACCCAGGAGCAACTATCAATACTTGGGCCATACTGTTTTTCTGTTTTGATTCCTAAGCAGTGCACACATTAGATGAGCTGCTGCTGTGGGTCCCATTAATCTAAACCCTGTGTTTACCAATCGCCATATTCTGGTCTATCTTAATACACAATATCACAGAATCACCTTTCTTTATTGCGTATTAGATAATCACTTTCTTTCTCTTTTATTTATTTTTTTTCTTTTGATTTTCATTCACATCGAGCACTCTCTTTTTTATTTCACCTTCTACTCTAAATGCACTGGGAGCAACTGGCCCCACCACAGTCTTGTATTGCACTATTTTAATGGACACATTTATCACGTCACCGTCTTTTTCACCTAAACCTAATCCAGGCATGGCGGCTAAGCACAGGGAGCAAATAATTAAGAATTCCATAGAGATCCCGTCAAACACTTTAACAAAGATCCAAAATCTTATGACTACTCAGGAATCTTAAGCTTTAGTTGCTACCATACTAGATGCTATAACTCCCAAATTTGATCTCTTAAAAACTGAGATCAAGCATGATATCTTAATGTTAACAACCGAGGTAAGACAATTCTCTAAGAGGCTTCAGGAAGCTGAACTGCGAATCTCAGATATAGAAGATGGACAAACTCATATATTCCAAGGATCGAGGGTAATCAGAGTGAGATACTTAAAATCCAAGCTAAACTAGATCATCTGGAAAACAGGTCAAGAAGGAATAATCTCAGGATTATCAGATTCCCTGAATCCAGACAAGTAGAAGATCTTATGAAAGTGATGACCCACATATTACCTCAGCTATTAAATATACCCCCACCCCAGCAACCCCTTGCCATTGAAAGAGTCCACAGACTGGGGAAACCATGGGATAACTCTGGAAATCTTGCTAAACCAAGACCGATTATTGCTAGATTCCTGAAATATCAGGATAAAATATTGTTTTACAACAATATCGCAAAAAACAACATATATTCTATAACGATTTAAAAATCTTGCTTTTTCAAGATTTCTCCATTGAGACCTTAAAACGGAGGGAACTTTCCCCAATCTGTGGCAAAATGATAAAAGCTGGGTGGCAGGCTGTGGTTATTTATCCAGCTAGACTTAAGTTGACACTCGAAGGACAGACCTTCTTCTTTGACTCAGCAGAAGAGGCAGAGAAAAAAATTGCTGAAAATAGGACTAATTGATATTAAGTTAGGATTTAAGCATTATATGGCCCTAAATATGCTTGGGGTATCTGAAACTGATGAGAAAGAGCTGGGGTTTTTTTTCTCCTTCTCCCTCTCCCCCTCTCTCTCCCCCTGGCCTCCCCCCCCAAGTTTGGATAAGGGAAATTGAATGAAAACATCAGATTTACCTCATGGAACGTAGGGGGTATCTCCTCACCCATAGAAGAAAAATGATTTTAACACATCTTCGTAAGCTCAACACGTCCATCGCCTTTTTACAAGAAACACATTTAAATACCGAAGAATCCATGAAATTAAAATCTTCTTGGGTAGCAGAGGTTTTATTTACTCCAACATTAAACAAAAAAAAAGGTGTGGCAATTCTGCTGGGGAAGAAATAAACCTATGTCAAATTACTCACATTGGTGGATCCTGAGAGTAGGTATTTAATTTTAAAATTAAAAATCGCAAATGTAACTTATACCATTTGTAATCTTTATGCACCCAATATAATTGACTCAGACTTTTGGGACTCTCTTCAGGCCAAAATCCTACAGGTGGCAGAGGGGCATGTAATTCTAAGGGGTGATTTCAACATGGCTCCTTGATTTCCTCTGGATAGTTTAAGACGAGGCACCCTTCAAAAGAAAACAAAAAAAGATAAAGGTATAAACGCCAGTGCACGAATACCCCACTTTTTTTATTAAAAATACCTAAACAAAAATCATAAATTTAGAAACTGGCTAAAAACCAAACTAGATGAATATTTTCAATTCAATATTGGCTCAGTTGCTAAATTTGCAACAATATGGGAGACTGTGAAAGCAGTAATAAGAGGTGATATTATTGCTTATCTGGCTAGGTTCAAAAGGGATTCTAAATTAAAAGAAAGAGAAGCAATAGCTGCTGTAACAAATGCCTATAATAGGTACTTACATGCTCCTTCAAATGATAACTGGAGAAGATATATTGGGGCAAAGAATGAATGGGACTCCTTGTAAACCTTATATACATCTCATGCGGAAATGAAATTTCAAGCAAAATTATATAAATATGGCAACAAATCAGGCAAGCTTCTATCTAAGCTAGTGAGAAATTTCAGACAATCCTCAATAATTGATTCTATACTGGATAAAGGGAAATTACTTACCTCACCTGAAGAAATCTCCAAATCTTTCAGTATTATAAATTAATCTACTATTTATCCTCTTCAGGAACAGCAGCACATGGAAAATTTTTGGAAGATATTGTGCTTCCACGCATTAGCTCTGAATTTAACCTTAAATTAAATTCTGAGATATTAGAATCAGAAGTAAATCAAGCTATTCAATCACTAAAACTAGATAAGGCCCCAGCTCCGGATGCACTGCCAAATGAACTATATAAAATTATGGCTCCAACTCTTGTTCCTTATTTAACAAAATTATTCAATTTGTACTATACCACAAACTCTCAAATTGCCTGTAACTTCACAGCATCTCAAACAATTCTTATACTTAAGCCAGGAAAAGATCCTTGTAAAAAAAGAGTCATATAGGCCCATAGCCCTTCTAAACACTGACTACAAGTTATTTACCTCTATCTTAGCTAAAAGACTTCAAGAAAGGCTATTGGAGATCATTCATAAAGATCAGGCTGGGTTTCTTCTTAATCGCAATTCAGCAGCCAAGATCAGACAATTATTATTACTCATCGATTATTTTAAAAATGCTGATAGCCAGGCACTGAAAGACCATCCCGATGCAGCAGTCTTAGCTACTGACACTTAAAAAAAGCTTTTGATAGCGTACATCACGACCATATGCTGGATACGTTATATCGATTTGGGTTCAGCAACAACTTAAAAAAAATGTTGATTGGATTACAGAGTCAGATCGCTTCATAGATAACGTTCTAGAATCAAGTATGATCCATCCATTTTCTCTTATCTCCCTGATCCACATAGCCCCTAACTCATTCCCTAAACAGGTGAAATCATATAGATCAATTTATGTGATAATTCAAGCCTGGAAAAAGAGAAGATCAAGAGTAGACTTAAACACAAGTATCCCGAGATTCCAAACGTTCCTAGGTAACCCAGACTATCAAGAAGGCTCACAATCCTTGTTAGTGAAGAATTGGCACGCGAGAGGTCTCCAATATGCCTCACAACTTATCAACCCAATGGCAGAAAATATTAAATATTTTGAAGAATTGAAGCAAGAATTTGATCTAAATATTCGCGATTTTTTTGCATATCTGCAAGCGAGACACTATGTCCGGCAGTTAGTAGATAAATTCTCTTGGAAATGGTCATGCGGTAAACTTGAAAATTGGCCAGTTCTGGCAATAGCAGGTCATCAATCTATCTCCACCTGGTATTTATACTTGGTCTCATACAAGGGAGGATCCAATCTAGAAAGCATAGCCCAAAAATGGACAAATCTTATCTCTGACAATATTGATCAAAATCTACATGTAGCACGTTCATTATCTCTGCTCTTCCACGCTGCAATATCTGAGACCTGGAGAGAGTCCAATATAAAATTAATTTATCAAACTTATTATACTCCAAATAAAGGATTCAGATGGCATAATAATAGCTTTAATAAGTGCCCAAAGTGTAGTTTACCAGCTGCAAATTTAATACACATGATTTGGACATGTCCCAAGATACAGCAGTTCTGGAGTAAAATAGAATTCTGGTTACTCAATGTGGTTAAGGTAGCTTCCTTCAGACTCACCCTAAAAGACACAATGGCCCCTAGTTATCAAGCCGTCAACCTCAAAAACGCTGGAATTCCGCAGCGTATTTGTGGCGAGGCTGATTCTCCTTAGTTATCAAGCCCTGCTGCCCGGCAAAAGTAGAATATAGTGACGTAAGCTTTGATCCGCCGGATACAGTCCGACACAGATCAATTCTTACGTCACTCCAGATGTTCCGAACGCAAGTTCGGCACAATCTGACTACTTTTGCTAGTTATTAAATGACTAGCAGGTACGCTCGGCACTTTTCCAGCCCAGCGTACCTGGTTTTCAATCCGCCACCCTGGAGGTGGCGGATCCCATAGGAATCAATGGGAGTCTGACCATAGCGAAAGTTCATGTTCGCTGCTGCCCGATATCCCATTGATTCCTAAGGGAGATGTCTGCACCTAACACCCTAACATGTACCCTGAGTCTAAACACCCCTAATCTGTCCCCCGCTACACTGCCGCAACTAAATAAATGTATTACCCCCTAAACCGCCGCTCCCGGAGCCCACCGCCACTCTAATAAACTGATTAACCCCTAAACCGCCGCTCCCGGACTCCGCCGCAACTCTAATAAATATGTTAACCCCTAAACCGCCGCTCCCGGACCCCGCTGCCACTCTAATAAATATGTTAACCCCTAAACCGCCACTCCCGGGCCCCCCCGCCACTCTAATAAATATGTTAACCCCTAAACCGCCGCTACCGGACCCCGCCGCCACTCTAATAAAT
Organism: Bombina bombina; assembly: GCF_027579735.1. Classification (NCBI taxonomy): domain Eukaryota; kingdom Metazoa; phylum Chordata; class Amphibia; order Anura; family Bombinatoridae; genus Bombina; species Bombina bombina. The sequence continues at coordinate 1,054,617,040 of NC_069500.1, read as the reverse complement.
ATGTTAACCCCTAAACTGCCGCTTCCCTACCCCGCCGCCACTATAATAAATATGTTAACCCCTAAACCGCCGCTCCCGGACCCCACCGCAACTATAATAAAATTATTAACCCCTAAACCTAAGTCTAACCCTAACCCTAACACCCACCTAACTTAAATATTAATTAAATACATCTAAATAAATATTATTCTTATTAACTAAATTAATCCTATTTAAAACTAAATACTTACCTATAAAATAAACCCTAATATAGCTACAATATAACTAATAATTATATTGTAGCTATTTTAGGATTTATTTTTATTTTACAGGCAAATTTCAATTTATTTTAACTAGGTACAATAGCTATTAAATAGTTATTAACTATTTAATAGCTACCTAGTTAAAATAAAGACAAATTTACCTGTAAAATAAATCCTAACCTAAGTTACAATTACACATAACCCTACACTATCATTAACTAAATTATTCCTATTTAAAACTAAATTCTTACCTGTAAAATAAACCCTAAAATAGCTACAATGTAATTAATAATTACATTGTAGCTATTTTAGGATTTATATTTATTTTACAGGTAACTTTGTATCTATTTTAGCTAGTTAGAATAGTTATTAAATAGTTATTAACTATTTAATAACTACCTAGCTAAAAGAAATACAAAATTACCTGTAAAATAAATCCTAACCTAAGTTACAATTAAACCTAACACTACACTATCATTAAATTAATTAAATAAATTTGCTACAAATAACTACAATTAAATAGTTATTAACTATTTAATAGCTATTGTACCTAGTTAAAATAAATTGAAATTTGCCTGTAAAATAAAAATAAATCCTAAGATAGCTACAATATAATTATTATTTATATTGTAGCTATATTAGGGTTTATTTTAAAGGTAAGTATTTAGTTTTAAATAGGATTAATTTAGTTAATAAGAGTTATAATATTTAGATGTATTTAAATAATATTTAAGTTAGAGGGGTGTTAGGGTTAGGGTTAGACTTAGGTTTAGGGGTTTATAATTTTATTATAGTGGCGGCGGTGTAGGGGGGCAGGATAGGGGTTAATACATTTATTATAGGTGGCGACGGTGTAGGGGGGGCAGGATAGGGGTTAATAAATTTATTATAGGTGGCAACGGTGTAGGGGGGGCAGGATAGGGGTTAATAAATGTATTATAGATGGCAACGGTGTAGGGGGGTAGGATAGGGGTTAATAAATGTATTATAGGTGGCGACGGTGTAGGGGGGGCAGATTAGGGGTTAAAAAGTTTAATATAGGTGGCGGCGGGGTCCGGGAGCGGCGGTTTAGGGGTTAAACAATTTATTTAGTTGCAGCGGGGTCCAGGATCGGCAGGATAGGGGTTAATAAATGTATTATAGGTGGCGGCGGTGTAGTGGGGGGCAGGATAGGGGTTACTAGGTATAATGTAGGTGGCGGCGGGGTCCGGGAGTGGCGGTTTAGGGGTGGGGTCTAGGAGCAGCGGTTTAGGGGTTAATAACTTTATTTAGTTGCGGGGGGCTCCGGGGGTGCCGGTATAGGGGGTAGAACAGTGTAGTTTAGTGTGGGTGCTTAGTGACAGGCTAGCAATAAAGCTGGGAAAAAGCCGAAGAGCAGCGAGATCGGATGAGTGATAACTATCACAGTCCGCTGCTCATCGCCCCGTACTTGGTGCGCGGCTTTTTGACAGCTTTATTAATAACTTTGGCGAACGTATTCAGGTCCACGGCAGCGATGGTAGGCGAGCTTAGGTGGGCGTATTGGGGCCGGCGATGGCAGGTAAGTAGACACGTTGATAACTAGAGGCCAATATTTCTAATGGACAAGAACTTGCCTCTAAACGAATCTAAGATATTAAATTTGTTTTTTTCTTGCCGCTAGAAGCTTAATTTTTAAGAACTGGAAGAGTAAATTCCCACTGTCGATTACGGAAGCTAAGAATTATCTTAAAAAACAATGTATAATTGAGCAATCAATCACAGATTTAAACTCTGAAAGGGAAATACTTCTCTTCTTCAAAAAATGGTCTAAGTTTATTAAAATATTCCCACCCAGAGAAATCGACCACTTGATTTTTCTTTTTAGAAACACGGAAATAGTCTTGCTGGGTATTTGGTAATCTGGAAGGGCGGGAGAGAGAGGGGATATCGTGAAGAGGGTAGTAAAAAAGAGAGAGGGAGGAAGAGAAGAAAGAGAAAGGGAATCATTTTTTTTTCTTTCCTCCCCCCCCCCTATAAAATGAGGAGCTAAATAGTCTTAAAATTCATAATCATTTTTAGCTAAATAGGGCTACATTTTTTAGTTGCTAGAATACTGTGCTGTAACTTAACCCCTTAATAACCGGACCATTTTTCAGTTTTCTTACCCTTAATGACAATGGCTATTTTTACATTTCTACAGTGTTTGTGTTTAGCTGTAATTTTCCTCTTACTCATTTACTGTACCCACACATATTATATACCGTTTTTCTTGCCATTAAATGGACTTTCTAAAGATACCATTTTTTTCATCACATCTATAATATAATATAAAAAATATATAAAATATGAGGAAAAAATGGAAAAAAACACACTTTTTCTAACTTTGACCTCCAAAATCTGTTACACATCTACAACCACCAAAAAACACCCATGCTAAATAGTTTCTAAATTTTGTCCTGAGTTTAGAAATACCCAATGGTTACATGTTGTTTGCTTTTTTTGCAAGTTATAGGGCAATAAGTACAAGTAGAACTTTGCTATTTCCAAACCATTTTTTTTCAAAATTAGCGCTAGTTACATTGGAACACTGATATCTGTCCGGAATCCCTGAATATCCCTTGACATGTATATATTTTTTTTTAGAAGACAACCCAAAGTATTGATTTATGCCCATTTTGGTATATTTCATGCCACCATTTCACTGCCAAATGCGAGCAAATAAAAAAAATTGTTCACTTTTTCACAAATTTTGTCACAAACTTTAGGTTTCTCACTGAAATTATTTACAAACAGTTTGTGCAATTATGGCACAAATGGTTGTAAATGCTTCTCTGGGATCCCCTTTGTTCAGAAATAGCAGACATATATGGCTTTGGCGTTGCTTTTTGGTAATTAGAAGGCCGCTAAATGCAGCTGCGCACCACACGTGTATTATGCCCAGCAGTGAAGGGGTTAATTAGGGATCTTGTACGGACTTTGAAGGGTTAATTTTAGCTTTAGTGTAGTGTAGTAGACAACCCAAAGTATTGATCTAGGCCCATTTTGGTATATTTCATGCCACCATTTCACCGCCAAATGCGAGCAAATAAAAAAAAAAGTGACATTTTTCACAATTTTAGGTTTCTCACTTAAATTATTTACAAACAGCTTGTGCAATTATGGCACAAATGGTTGTAAATGCTTCTCTGGGATCTCCTTTGTTCATAAATAGCAGACATATATGGCTTTGGCGTTGCTTTTTGGCAATTAGGAGGCCGCTAAATGCTGCTGCGCACCACACTTGTATTAAGCCCAGCAGTGAAGGGGTTAATTAGGTAGCTTGTAGAGAGCTTGCAGGGTTAATTTTAGCTTTAGTGTAGAGATTAGCCTCCCACCTGACACATCCCACCCCTTGATCCCTCCCAGACAGCTCTCTTCCCTCCCCCACCCCACAATTGTCCCTGCCATCTTAAGTACTGGCAGAAAGTCTGCCAGTACTAAAATAAAAGGTGTTTTTTTTTTTTTTTTTTTTAATTATTCAGCTGTGATGGACCCCTGCCTTAACCCCCAACCTCCCTGATCCCCCCCAAACACCTCTCTAACCCTCCCCACCTACCTAATTGCCACCATCTTGGGTACTGGCAGCTGTCTGCCAGTACCCAGTTTTCCCCAAAAAATAAAGTGTTTTTGTTTTATTTTTACATGTTTTATTTTTATTTTTTCTGTAGTGTAGCTGCCCCAACCCCCCCCCCCCCACCAGATCCAGATCCTGATCCTGATCATATTATTATTTAAAAAATTCTAGTTTGCTGCCCCCCTCCCTCTTACCAAAATTCATTGGTGGCAGTGCCAGTGATTGCTGCGCGCGCGCGCACACACACACACGCACGCGCGCGCGTGCACGCAGCCCCCCGCACGCTCCCGGCATCCGGCGTGCACAATGCACTTGAAGGAACCGGATGCCGGGTAGCGATGGGCCGCCCACCCTCCTCCCTGTAAGCTCCCACCCACCAACGAACGGCCGCATCGCTACCGGTGCAGAGAGGGCCACAGAGTGGCTCTCTCTGCATCGGATGCTTTCTAAAGGGTATTGCAGGATGCCTCAATATCGAGGCATCACTGCAATACCCTGAGAGCTGCTGGAAGCGATTGCGATCGCTTCCAGCACTCTCTAAGACAACTGACGTACCAGGTACGTCCATTGTCACTAACTGCAAGTTTTTGCAGGACGTACCTGGTACGTCAGTTGTCATTAAGGGGTTAATTTATCCCCTTAGGAGTGTTGAGAAGTAACAACCCCTACACTTTTACTTCTCTGCAAGGCAGACTACCGGTTTCTTTGGTATTCATGTTAGTATGTTATAGGTAGATAATCACCAACAGTGTGCCAAGGAACCTTAAAGTGAAGGAAACTTAGCTTTAGCATTTAAGTTATAATTATGCAATGTTGATTTATATTGAAATGCAACTGTACACATATGGTGCCTTTTCAGGTATTGCTTTCTTCTCATAATTTGTTCCCAATGTTTTTCTTGACTTATTCTGCTTATGGCATATTGCTGGTATGAAATATAAATAAATAAAAAATGTTTTCTCTATAACATAATGTATATGTTGATGTAATTGTTTAAAATAGAAAATGGTACCCATTGGGGCTAATAAGATAGCACAAGGTTTACAAAGACATAATAGCTTGAATAAGGCTGATCTATTATTAATGATAAGTTGTATGTTATTTATCTTATGCTTGGTGGCTTTTCAATGAAAAAGACAGATTTTTGTTTTATGTATAACTAGGTAACTCATGTCTGATATATTCTGCTAAAGCTTAAGTTGTATTGGTTCCTCAAGTATGTAAATACTGTGTCAATATTTTTTTCTCTTTTTTCTTTATGTACCCCAAAATGGATTACCAATAAAAAAATTGCATGCTCTAAAAAAAAATTGTATGTTCTCTACGAATCACAGAATAACATTTTAGGGTTTCCTGTCCCTTTAATGAAAGTCTTCTATATAATAAAAAAAATTATCTTTCACAGCTGCTTAAAAAGTAATTTTAGATTTATTTATTTTAATTTAATATTAGTTTTTTTTAAGTAATTTTAGGATTTTTAATTTTAATTTTAACTTAGTATTTTTTTTATTTTATGTAATTGGGGTTAATTTAATGGGTGTTAGGTTAGGGGGCTTAGTGATTAAATTAGTTATTTGCGTTGTGGGGGATGACGGTTTGGGGGTTAATAGGTTTATTTTATTAGTAGCGATATGGGGGGCTGGCGGTTTAGTGGTTAATAGGTTTATTATAGTAGTAGCGATGTGGGGTGCCAGCGGTTTAGGGGTTAAAAACTTTTTATGTGTTAGCGATGTGGGGGGCTGGAGTTTTAGGGGTCAATAGGTTTATTTAGTGTTGGCTATGTTGGGGGTCGGCGGATTAGGGGTTAATATATTAAGGGGTTAATAGGTTATTTATAGGTTTTAGTGTACTTTATATACACATGAAGCAAAAAGAGTAAGTGTAATCCTAATGTTGACACTTACAAAAGTAGGACACAGCAGCACCGAATATAAAATTATAGCTATAATGTTCTTTCTGATCCTGTGCCCGATGGGCTTCTGTTTTTACTCACGGCTCATGTATAATGGTTCCTGCGGTGCTTCACATGTGTATCCACAATGCAAGACTGCAAGCCGCACACCTAACTCACTCGTCATGATAATCGATTCCGGTGCCCAGTATTGCCTCCTTTCACTCACGGACTTACGTGGTAGCTGGTGCGTGACCTCACTTGCCTTTTTTGTAGGTAGGGAACCGTTATACATGAGCCGTGAGTAAAAACAGAAGCCCATCAGGCACAAGATCAGAAAGAACACGGTGAAAGGTAAGCGGAGCGGCTCCCAAGTTTCTTTTTATCCACTAACAGGGAATATGGATATTTGTTCGAGTACCTTTTACACATCTGCCCCATTGTCTATATAAGCTGCTTGTTGATAGTCACCGGAGCACGTTTTTACACTTGTGTGCCCGGGCTTTGGGACATGCTAGCATGTGGGGATAATTATATATGCATATCTGTGTGTTGTAATTTGTCTGGGTAGGTCCTTCGGTAGCATGGTCTTTTTGTAAAGAGATTGGTGGGTTTTAGGTTGTTTTTTTCTCATTAAAGCAATAATTTTATATTCAGTGCTGCTGTGTCCTACTTTAGTAAGTGTCAACATTAGGATTACACTTACTCTTCTTGCTTCATGTGTATATATCATTCTATTGGGGCTGTAGCACGTATATTAATTGCTAAATTCCAAAATTTTGACTGTGTGCTCCCTATATATAGAAAAATTTTTGTTAGTGTACTTTGTAACATTTTAGTTATGAGTTTTGTGAAACATTTTTGTTTCGCAAAGTCCATAACCACTGGTCTCAGATAGAGGAATGGATTGCGGCGGTATAGACTATAAAGATAAGGTTATAGCCGGACCACACAGCCTGTAATACAGGCGCAATGAAAATCCCACATTCAAAAATAATTTTGGGAGTGCAGAATGGCTAAAATGCTAGCGGTATAGCTGTACTGCCGCGACTTGTAATACTGGAGACCTTTATATTCCGCTCGCAATGGCCAATTTTTCTGCGGTATAGCCGTACCACGCAACTTGTAATTTTGCTAAAAGTTAGTTAGTTACAGCTCTGCCACAGGTGAGAATGGGACTGGTCTCAAGCCTTTTTCTCTGGGATCATTGCTATACTCCATATACAAAGATCCTATGAGGTCAGCACTGGATTAGCTGTCTACTGAAAGCAGTATTTTTCTGCAAATGGTAAGTCCAGTAATTTGGGTGCCTATAAGGTAAGTATGGGATTTATTAATGTTGGCACTCATTTATCCTATAGGCTATTAGTAAGTAAACTTGGGGTTGTACATCATTGCCTAGGAACTATTGTGACAGCCATCTTTATTATATGATTTATTTAATGGAATTGGGCTGCAGGAACCTTATATTATTTTACACTCTTGCTTCGATTAGCACACATCGGTTATTTTGGGTGCATGAAGGATATATTAGTATTTGTAGGCCCTTTCAGTATTTTTTCACAAGAAGATTACTAAGCTTCCTGATATTTAGACTTTTGTTCAGGTTTAATCAGAATTAAGCCAGTGATTAAGATAATTTCTCCTCCATGGCACCTTAATTTATGTTTATTTGATAAATTAATTTCTTTCATGGTGGTTAGAATCCACGAGACCCCAGCCATTTTATAATACATTTTTGATTATGTTTAGTTATATTATTTTCTGGCAGAAGTTCAAGTATGCACACACATACACATATTTATACATAATATACATTGGATAGTCAAACACTTTGCCATATACCATATCCCTTTTAACCCTTTTAAAAACGTTTTATTAATATTAATATGATTAAAAAATATATTAAAAAATGTGTGTAATACTTTATTTTAATGTGATTTACATGTGTTTTGTGCAACTTTTTTTTAACCTTTACAGTTTAATTCAGGTCTCAAGTCACACTAAATAGTAGAGCACAGTTTCAGCTTAAGAGCAAACTATAACTTTCAACTTGTAATACCAGCTCTATTTAGCACTGTTGTGCTATCCATTGAATGTGCAGGTTGTGCTCTAGCGAAGTTGGCCACACCAACCCTTCTCTGGTTAACACCTTTTACTATGGACTTGTAACACTAATGTTATTGCTGCCAAGTAATATTGCGTATCTTGTCCCACGCTATCATTAGCACCACTTGTAACCTTTATATTTCCCTAATTGTCCTCAGCAGCAGAGATTAGACAACAGAAAAGTTGGTTTTAACACAGTGAAACATGGCATACAGTTCTTTATAGAAACTAGACAGCTTTAAATTAACAAAAACATTAAGGGCTAGATTACAAGTGGTGTGCTATTGTTAACATGAGTCGCGATAAGCTATTTATATAAGTGCAACCTACACTATTAACCACTAATTTGGCATAACCTGAAGACCTAACCACCACCTAACCTATTAACCATTACACTGCCACAACCCCCCAACTCAATAAGCCCCCTAATCTATTAACCCCATATACCATAACAAATCCCGAATGCAATAAGCCCCCTAAACTATTAACCCCTATACCACCACAACCCCCCACACAACAAACTACTCCTATGCCACTTAACTACCTAACACCTAGCCCCCCACCTCTAAGCCCACTATGTTTAAAAAAAATAGCAAACATTACAGAAAAAAAGGTTGCCCTGAAGAGGGCATTTGGTTGGGCATTTTTCTTAGAAGGGCATTCAGTAGGACATTGCCCACAGCTCTTTTGCTGCCCCCAAAAATAAAAGCCTATTCTAAAAGAAAACCTAAACTAAAAAAAGTTTGCCCTGAAAAAGGCATTTGGTAGTGTCTCAACTCTTTTAGGGAGAAAAATAAATTAATCAAAGCCCTATTCTAGAAAAATCCTAAACTAAAATAACCTAAAAGGGAAATAAACCCTAAGCTTAAAAATAGAAAGAATCCTAATGCTTAACCCCAAAGTTTGTACTCTCTGGTGGTCCTTCTCTTCTTTCTTCATGGTGGCGGTCCTCAGGAGTGGTCCTCTTCAACTTCATGGCGGTGGTTCTCTTCTTCCATCTTCTGTCTTCTTCCATACTGTCTTCTTCCATCTTCTGTCTTCCATCCGATCCTCTTCCGATTCAAAATCACTCATATCCTCTCACACTCACACACCTACTTGCATGTACTTACACACAAATAACACACTTTTCCCTCTACTTCCATACAAACCTTTTCCTTATTAGGGATGCACATTTGTTATGAATATCTAAATGAATGCACTAATTTAAATAATAACAAATATAATTCATGAATATATTTGTTTTTCTTTAAATTATGTGTATTACTTACCTGTAACGATCACCTGGGGGACACTCTAATCTGACCTTCGTTCCAGAGTCCAAGGCAATGCTAATAAAAGAATTAGGCCCTGGACTCTGCAAAGATGGTCTGATTAGCGCGTTTTCCCCCTGCGCTAAAGGAGAAGGGATTTGCTGTGCTAATGTACCTGTAGAGTACTGGGGAGCTATGCAAATGGGAGCATTAGCATGGCTCTGGGGTCTATGAACAAGAAGGTTAGGGTGGCTCCCCAGCGTGCTACAGGTAAGTATCAAGGTGACAGGAGTAAAGAACATTTACATGTTTTAATAAAAAATAAATGTAAATGTTAGTGAATATTCAGTATTTAATTTGTTTTAAACCAACCACACACATATTCTGAAAAACATTTTTTTCATAATATTTGTTTAGAATGATTCTTCCTAAACAACATAATTAGAGTTGCACAAGTCATGTGAGTGCCAGTGCTCCAGTATTCAAACACCCCACCTTCTTAGAGATCTGCTGGTGGTATGTATTGCTTCTGAATACATCATTTGTGTCACACAAGCCACTGTTGAATCTCTGAGCAGGCATGGTGTTACAATATTAGTGCATGGGCCCTCACAGCAGAAAAACAGTTATGCATTTTACTATAAGCATTTTTGCTAATGAAGGTATATTGCAAAAATGCTTCTATTTCAAATTGAAATGTACATTTATTGTTTTATCTTTTTATCACTAAAAAAGTACATTCAATTTAAGATTATTATTGTCTTTCAACCAATTCAATAGCAAAATATTATTTTTTAAAAGTTCATTATAAAAACTGATGTAAAAGAAACAATATCACTATATAGAATAAATAAATATTTCTGGGAGAATTTAAAGGGACACTAACTACTATATACATTTCATGCACCTCTTTCTAATCACGGGTGCTTCCATTATGGAACTTAGGTTACACTGCAGGTATCTTAAGGATAGTTGCTGCACACAGGTCAACTCAGCAGTGAAATGTTTTGAAAAATAGATTTCAACATGGCTGTACCCATGACTAGAGGGAGGCAGGGAATGACCTCAATGCTTTCCTTATAATATATACAGTATCTCACAAAAGTGAATACACCCCTAACATTTTTGTAAATATTTTATTATATCTTTTCATGTGACAACACTAAAGAAATGACACTTTGCTACAATGTAAAGTAGTTAGTGTACACTCTGTATAACAGTGTAAATTTGCTGTCCCCTCAAAATAACTTAACACACAGCCATTAATGTCTAAACCGTTGGCAACAAAAGTGAGTACACCCCTAAGTGGAAATGTCCAAATTGGGCCCAATTAGCCATTTTCCCTCCCTGATATCATGTGACTCGTTAGTGTTACAAGGTCTCAGGTGTGAATAGGGAGCAGGTGTGTTAAATTTGGTGTTATCACTCTCACACTCTCTCATACTGGTCACTGGAAGTTCAACATGGCACCTCATGTCAAATAACTCCCTGAGGATCTGGAAAAAAAGAATTGTTGCTTTACATAAAGATGACCTAGACTGTAAGAGGATTGCCAAGACCCTGAAACTGAGCTGCAGCACGGTGGGCAAGACCATACAGAGGTTTCACAGGACAGGTTCCACTCAGAACAGGCCTCGCCATGGTCCACCAAAGAAGTTGAGTGCACTTGCTCAGCGTCATATCCAGAGGTTGTCTTTGGGAAATGGACATATGAGTGCTGCCAGTATTGCTGCAGAGGTTGAAGGGGTGGGGGGTCAGCCTGTCAGTGTTCAGAACATACGCCACACACTGCATCAAATTGGTCTGCATGGCTGTCGTCCCAGAAGGAAGCCTCTTCTAAAAATGATGCACAAGAAAGCCTGCAAACAGTTTGCTGAAGACAAGCAGACTAAGGACATGGATTACTGGAACCATGTCCTGTGGTCTGATGAGACCAAGATAATTTATTTGGTTCAGATGGTGTCAAGTGTGTGTGGCAGCAACCAGGTGAGGAGTTTAAATACAAGTGTGTCTTGCCTACAGTCAAGCATGGTGGTGGGAGTGTCATGGTCTGGGCCTGCATCAGTGCTGCTGGCACTGGGGAGCTACAGTTAATTGAGGGAACCATGAATGCCAACATGTACTGTTACATACTGAGGCAGAGCATGATTCCCTCCCTTCGGAGACTGGGCCACAGGGCAGTATTACAACATGATAATGACTCCAAACACACCTCCAAGATGACCACTGCATTGCTAAAGAAGCTGAGGGTAAAGGGGATGGACTGGTCAAGCATGTCTCCAGACCTAAACCCTATTGAGCATCTGTGGGGCATTCTCAAATGGAATGTTTGGGAGCACAAGGTCTCTAACATCCATCAGCTCTGTGATGTCATCATGGAGGAGTGAAAGAGGACTCCAGTGGCAACCTGTGAAGCTCTGGTGAACTCCATGCCCAAGAGGGTTAAGGCAGTGCTGGAAAATAATGGTGGCCACACAAAATATTGACACTTTGGGCCCAATTTGGACATTTCCACTTAGGGGTGTACTCACTTTTGTTGCCAACAGTTTAGACATTAATGGCTGTGTGTTGAATTATTTTGAGGGGACAGCAAATTTATACTGTTATACAGGCTGTACACTCACTACTTTACATTGTAGCAAAGTGTAATTTCTTCAGTGTTGTCACATGAAAAGATATAATAAAATATTTACAGAAATGTGAGGGGTGTACTCACTTTTGTGAGATACTGTATTTAGGGCTAGATTACAAGAGGAGCGCTAATTTATTGCACGCCACTCAAACGTGCAAATTTGCCTATTTGCGGGCACTCGATATATAACTAGCCATTACAAGTGGCTGGTTATTGCTACCGCAAGTTTGTGGTAGCAATTAGCGCTTATAAAATTAACCAGAGATCAGATTTCTGGTTAATTTTATAAATGTGCCCCAAATGCCTCCAAAATCAAGTGTTTTTTCTTTTTTTTTAAAAAAAGAAAGCTGCACTTAGCAGTTTTTGGGGGATAAAATCAGCAGCTGTGGGGTGTTAGAAAAAAATGATACTGAAAAGTGTGGTCTATGGGAACTGTGTGTTCCCAGTAAATATACATGTATACATGTGTATGCTTATATAAATATATGTTTGTATGTTAATATTTGTATATATATATATATATATATATATATATATATATATATATATATATATATATATATATATATATATATATATATATATATATATATATATATATATATATATTGATACATCTGAACAAGAAACTTGCACTCTCTGGTATTTTTAGAAAAATCTTTTACTGTGAAAAGTAGTGACGTTTCGGGGACTAAATATCCCTTTCCTCAGACACAGTGTATACACATTGCAAACAATATATAGCGAACAATCAATACCCCACCCCCCAAACTAGGACCAAAAAAACGCCAAATGATACTCATGGTGACTACTCAACCACATAGTGAACAAATGACGTCTGTCTGAGCTTAAAGGGACACTGTACCCAAAATGTTTCTTTTGTGATTCAGATTGAACATGAAATTTTAAGCAACTTTCTAATTTACTCCTATTATCAAATTGTCTTCATTCTCTTGGTATCTTTATTTGAAATGCAAGAATGTAAGTTTAGATGCCAGCCCATTTTTGGAGAACAACCTGGGTTGTCCTTGCTGATTGGTGGATAAATTCATCCACCAATAAAAAAGTGCTGTCCAGAGTACTGAAACCAAAAAAAAGCTTAGATGCCTTCTTTTTCAAATAATGATAGCAAGAGAACGAAGAAAAATTGATAATAGGAGTAAATTAGAAAGTTGTTTAAAATTACATGCTCTTTCTGAATTACAAAAGCAAAAATTTGGGTACAGTGTCCCTTTAATAATGCATATAAGTGAAGTGATCATATGTGACATATATCTCTTAACCAGAGTAGTAGAACCTCAATGAAGGAACAGAAGCGTATAAAGGATAAAAGTAAAAAAATTGCAAATTATGTGGCGTGTCTGACTTAGACCGCAACATGATATCCACATGTCATATAATTCATGAAGACATATATACACAGAGCAATATGGGCAAAGTGGACAAAGTGGATCTAGGTAAAATGTACAATGGTAGATCTAAATGAAGCCGTTATTACTCATGGAACCTTTACAGCATATTCCAAGCACATTTGCACGGTACTTCCTGGAGAGTTATGTGTTGGAATGGTCCAATCAACGGCTGGCATCTGTGTTGCTTTGGCAACGCACCGTTTAGTGCTGAGGTCAACACAACTGTGGAAGAAGAACCAATCAACTAAGGGACCAATCGACGATGCATGGTCAAAGCAAAGCACGGCCACTGCAAGTAAAAGAAAAAACACAGGTTAAGAACCTAATCGCTAGTGCATGCAGCCATCAATTAATGACATGTAATACCCATCACACTGGTTTTCAGGGAACACATTGGCTAACCCAATAAAGCAAAAAAAATGAATATAGCGCACTATATGAGAAATAGCACACAATATGGGAAATAGCACACAATATTGGAAATGGATGCTTACAAAGTTAAATGCATAGTAAGGTAGTCTATGCGCAATTTTAAAAAGAGCCTATGGCAAGAGGATAATATTGAAACAGTAATTAATAGACTAAACAGCTATTTAATCTATTGGTGGCGAATATAAATATACAACCATATCCTGATGCCGAATGTATACAGGAGGACATTTTTTTTCTTCTACTGACAAAAATTGAGGGATTTAAGTAAAGAACCCTCAAAGAATGGGCAAAAGAGTAACCCCAAAGGAGGAGAAAGGAAACACTGCTCAGGCGATTATCAAAATGGTCCAGGACTCTCATTAAGTATGAAACAGATCATGGACCTTCATTATCAACAGCTAGGGGGTCCTATAATTATAAAAAAAACAGTGCCAGTCTAGGACAGTATTGAGTCCATTCGGTTGCACAGTGTTCAAACGGTGGATCCACCTCGCTTCTGTTTGCAGGAGTACTTTGTTCCAATCACCCCTGCGTTTCAGAGGGGGGATTAGGTCTATCAGGATGAACCATAGATCATTCACCATATGACCGGCCTCCATGAAGTGCCTTGCCACTGGCTGATCGCTCTTCTTGTTCTTTATGGCAGTCCTAATGGATGATCTATGGTTGGCAAAACGTACCCGGGCGTCATCTGAGGTCTTGCCAACATAGAACCTCCCACAGCTACAATTCAACAGATAGACCACATGAGTGGTGGTGCAGGTGATGAAGTGCCGAATGGAAAATCTCTTATTGGTATATGGATGTCTAAAAGTAGAGCCAGGTACCATTGCACTGCAGGTTGTGCACCCTGCACACCTAAAGCAACCCTGTTTCTTATTCCGTTGAAGCCAATTTGCTTTTTTGTAGCAGTGGGAAGGGTCCGTGATCATCAGGGTGTCCTTTAAATTCTTGTTCCTTTAGTAACCACCCTGGGATGTTGCCATTTGTTGAATGGAAGAGATGGGTCACTTTTAATGATGTTCCAATGCTGGTTAAGGCTCTTGCCCAGACTGCTCATGGCTGGACTGTTTACAATGGTAAACGTCAGGTGCTGTGTACTATCTTTATCTGCATCAGCAACCATGGTACCAGAGCCTTCAACCATTCTTTTACTTTGATAAATGAGCCTTGGATTGTAACCTCGCTGTACAAATTTGCAAGCCATTTCAGATAGTTGGGACTGTCTCGTTAGTGGTTCATTGTTGTTCCTTGCTACACGGATCATCTGCGCCTTAGGAATGGCTTTCAATAGAGATGTCGTATGATTACTCTTCGCGTGTAGCAGGGAATTCCTATCCATAGGTTTGCAATAGAGAGTCCTTCCCAATTGATTTTGTTCTTTCTTGAAGATCTTCAGATCCAAAAATTCAATCGCACTCTCATCGTAATTGAGTTTGAATGTCACTGGGTTATCCAAGGCATTCAAGTGGTCAAACCAACTCCTGAGTTCATCCGCAGTACCACTCCATACAATGAAGAGGTTGTCAATTTAGCGATGATAAAACCTCACCTCAGGTTTATCAAAGATGCCCATCACTGATACCTTGTACTTCTCCATGAACAGGTTGACCAGGGAAGAAGCCACATTTGATCCCATGGCCATCTCGGATACTTGTTGGTAAAAACAGTTTTCAAAGCAGAAATAAATGAGCCTTAGGCTTAGATTAAGCATCTGGATGAGGAAGTTACTCGGGGGACCGATGTACGGGTATCTGTCTAATGCCTCCATTATGCATTGCTTGCCACGTGTGGTATGATGGTATAAAGATTGGTAACATCAGCAGTCACGAGGATCAATGTGTCTTCAACATGTCTAGACTAGCAGTTTTTGTTGATCACTTCTTGCAACCTCTAGCCAGAGAAATGCAATCTTCATTGATCAGCTAATCAATGAAGTGGTGGACCTCCGTGTTGAAGACACATGGATCCTCGTGACTGCTGACGTTACCAGTCTTTATACCATCATACCACACGAAAGTGGCAAGCAATGCGTAATGGAGGCATTAGACAGATACCCGTACATCGGTACCCTAAGTACCTTCCTCATTTAGATGCTTGATCTAATGTTTAATTATTTCTGCTTTGAAAACTGTTTTTACCAACAGGTATCTGGGACAACCATGGGATCAAATGTGGCTCCTTCCCTGGCCAACCTGTTCATGGAGAAGTACGGGGTATCAGTGATGAAAGTCTCTGATAAACCTGAGGTGAAGTTTTATTGTCACTACATTGATGACCTCTTCATTGTATGGAGTGGCACTGCGGATGAACTGAGGAATTCGTTTGACCACTTGAATGCCTTGGACAATCCGGTGAAATTAAAACTCAATTAACATGAGAGTGCGATTGAATTTTTGGATCTGAAGATCTTCAAGAAAGAACAAAATCAATTGGGAACACCTCTCTATTGCACCTCTCTATTGCAAACATACGGATAGAAATTCACTGCTATCTCTATTGAAAGCCATTCCTAAGGCGCAGTTCATCCATGTAGCAAGGAACAACAGTGAACCACTAACAAGACAGTCCCAACTATCTGAAATGGCTTGCAAATTTGTACAGCGAGGCTACAATCCAAGGCTCATTGATCAAAGTAAAACATTGGTTGAAGGCTCTGGTACCATGGTTGCCAATGCAGATAATGATAGTACACATCACCTGATGTTTACCACTATATACAGTCCAGCCATGAGCAATCTGGGCAAGAGCCTTAAGCCTGAGGAAACAGAGTGGTAGCTCTGAGAAACGCGTAGCGAATTCTACTGATTTTTATTGTACACTGTTATATCTTTATATAAAGTGTTTTTTATATATATCTGGAGTCTCCTGGATTTTTTATCTGAACATTTTGAATACATTGGACCATCTTTCACCGGAGTGGTATGTGCGCTGGGCCACTTTTAATATACCCAGCTTGCTTCATTAGCACTACAGTGTGCTCTATACTTTGTGAGTATATCTCTGAAGGGTAAAGCTGGTGGGTTCACACTCTGCTTACTAATTCCACACTAGGAGTCGCCCTCTGTATATCTTTTTACTTTTCAGATGATTTTTGAAATCTACTAAGAGGAGCTGCCCTAGCATTCTAATGCACAGTCAACTGGGACACTGATAAGTTTCCAGACTGCTTATCTAGGCATTACCTTTGCCTTCACTACATGTGAGTACAAAATCTATATCTCATTCTATTTATCCTTATATATACTGGCTACACTAGGAGGCGCCCTTTCTTTTTTTTTGTTTCAAGAGCCTTAACCAGCATTGGAACATCATTAAAAGTGACCCATCTCTTCCAAACAACAAATGACAACATCCCAGGTTGGGTTACAAATGGAACAAGAATTTAAAGAACACCCTGACGATCATGGACTCTTCCCACTGCAACAAAAAAGCAAATTGGCTTTAACGGAATAAGGAACAGGGTTGATTTAGGTGTGCAGGGTGCACGACCTGCAGTGCAATGGTACCTGGCTCTTTTTTTGGACATCCACATACCAATAACAAATTTTCCATTCAGCACTTCCTCACCTGCACCACCACTCACGTGATCTACCTGTTGAATTGTAGCTGTGGGAGGTTCTGTGTTGGCAAGACCTCAGACGACGCCCTGGTATGCTTTGCCAAACAGAGATCATCCATTAGGACTGCCATAAAGAACAAGAAGAGCGATCAGCCAGTGGTGAGGCACTTCCTGAAAGCCGGCCATACAGTGAATGATCTACGGTTCATCCTAATAGACCATATCCCCCCTCTGAAATGTGGGGGTGATCGGAACAAGGTACTCCTGCAAACAGAAGCGAGGTGGATCCACTGTTTGAACACTGTGCAACCGAATGGACTCAATACTGTCATAGACTGGCACTGTTTTTTTATAAATATAGGACCCCCTAGCTGTTGATAATGAAGGTCCATGATCTGTTTAATACTTAATGAGAGTCCTGGACCATTTTGATAATCCCCTGAGCAGTGTTTTCTTTCTCTTTCTTTAGGGTTACTCTTTGCCCATTCCTTGAGGGTTCTTTACTTAGACCCCTCAATTTTTGTCAGCAGAAGACATTTTTTTCCTCCTGTATACATTTGGCATCAGGATATGATTGTATATTTATATTCAACACCATTACTTTAACTAGCTTTTTGGTCTATTAATTACTGTTTCAATAGTATCCTCTTGTCATAGGCTCCTTTTAAAATTGCGCATAGACTACATTACAATGCATTTAACTTTGTAAGCATCCATTTCCCATATAGTGTGCTATATCCCATATAGTGCACTATATTATTTTTTTTTTATTTATTGGGTTAGCCAATGTGTTCCCTGAAAACCAATGTGTGTTTTATTCTCTTGATATTCTTTGCTGAAAAGCATATCTAGATATGCTCAGTAGCTGCTAATTGGTTGCTGCACATAGAAGCCTCGTGTGATTGGCTCACCCATGTGCATTGATTTTTCTTCAACTAAGGATATCTAAAAAATGAAGCAAAATAAATAATAGAAGTAAATTGTAATGTTGTTTACATTTGTATTCTCTATCTGAATCATGAAAAAAATATTTTGGGTTTAGTGGCCCTTTAATCTCAGACAGATTTTCTACATTATGATGTACACTTCAATTGTTCATTATGTGATTGGGTGGTCGCCATGACTACCATATGGCTTTTTTTGGTCCTAATTTGGGGGGTGGGGCATTGATTGTTTGCTATATATTGTTTGCAATGTGTATACACTGTGTCTGAGGAAGGGGATATTTGGTACCAGAAATGTCACTACTTTTCACTGTAAAAGATTTTTCTTAAAATGCCAGAGAGTGCAAGTTTCTTGTTCAGCTATATTTATACTGTACTGGCACCCTGGCAGTTGTTGGACTGAGTGAGAGTGCTCTCCTTTGCCACTTTATATATATATATATATATATATATATATATATATATATATATATATATATATATAAAATCATATACATATATATTTACACTTTCAGCTATCGCTGTGCTACTTAACCGCTTCGCTGTGCGAGGTTCTCATGCTGTGTGTCTCATGAGAACAAGGCTCCCATATGGAATCATGTTCTCGTAAGCGCATTGCTGTCAACTTGTAATTCCAGTGCACATTAGCATGTGCTGGTACTACACAGTGGAGCGCAAATATCGGTTTCGCAAAATCGATATTTAGCAGTTCACTTGTAATCTGGCCCTTTGTGTTTAATGTTCCTTTAATAATTTTACTTGTGTTTGTTAATTTAAAAAAATTCTGTAATTGTAAGATGGAAACGCTATTTAAATCACATTTTAACACAGGGGCAAACAATATGTGCTTAAGATTTGTGCCAGACAGTTGTAACCAATATTTGTATGACTTCAAGGACACAATAAAGGTTTCCTGTGTCCGTTCGATCTGCAATATAGAACTTTTCTAACTAAGGGTTGTTAAAATGTTTTGTATGCAGCTATGGTACAAGATTATTTTTCAGGATGGCAGTAATCAGTATCGACCAAGATGTTGTAAAAAAGGTTAACACACTTTGATAACATTGATGAGTTTTCATCAAAAAGTGTAGGAGAAAGCAGTTTTTGTGATGGGAACTAAAGACTTGTGTGTCAAGGCAATTACTTCAAATGTCCTTTCACTCAATATACTCTGGAACTTTATATACTCAATAACATCCAATCACTTATTTGCTTTTATATATATATATATATATATATATATATATATATATATATATATATATATAAATATATATGCACACGTTAATAATAATGCAAAACTATAGAATTAGTTTCAAATAAATGGCTAAAATGTCAAGAAGCAATATTTTAAAATTAGATTTTTTGTTATTAGAATTTCCTAAATATTCCCAAAACACTCAATGTATTATTCTGCATAGTATGATTCAAAATACACAAAACATTAGACCAAACTCACGGTAGAAATAACCAGCCACAGCATGTGATAAATTAGTTCTCCACTTGTAATCTAGCCCTTAGCCTGTGGTATCCCCACATATAATGAAAGTTTCTATACTTAAAGGGACATTCCGGTTAAAATGTAATTGCATATAGTTTAATTACATCTTTAAATAGAAACATATTTGCAATATACATGTATTGGCAAAAATGCTTCTAGTAAACGTTATCACTGTTTTAGTGTAAGAATTTTTCTCTGCACGTGCATGAGAAGCATAGCTAGATATTGCCACTGCACCCATATTTTAAATACAGCAGCTGCTCGGATCATCAGTTGGCTTTTATCATGTCAACAATTAACAAATTGAGTCATTACTAGATGGTACACTCTCTGATCAAGTGCTGTGTTTAAAATGCTGGTGCAGGTTGCATACTTAAATACTCTTTTAAAACAGCTATAACTTTTATTAGAAACATTTTTGCTAAAATATGTATATGACAAAAATGCTTCTATTCAATACCGAAATGCTCCCTTGTGGTTTCCAATTTTGGCTGGAATATCCCTTTAAGTCTAGGCTATTGACAGGCTATGTAAACACAGTCAGCAGAAGAAATTACACTCCCGGTGCGGTGTAAAAGAGATAACTAATACAATGATAATTTTCCATTGTTCTCGCTAAGTATTTAAAAACAGATACTCTATAAGATTAGAAAGTCTGTGTGTGCACACAAAGTGCTTACATAATGAGATCTCATTTTACCTGCAAGCTAAACCAATTTCAATAGGCTGTGGTTTCAAAGCACAAAACCAGCAATTTCATGTACACAAATGAACCTGAAAATGCAATTTCTCATACATTCTATGCTCTGCAGCAGGTATAACTTGTCATTTGAAATACATTAAAGGAAAATCAATTTTACTGTATACTGTCCTTTAAAACTTTCATGATTCAGATAGGGCATGCAATTTTAAACAACTTTCCAATTTATTTTATCATCAAATTTGCTTTGTTTTCATCTCACATCTTGGTGCATTTTGACAGTTCTTCACAGCTAGTCAGAGCTAGTTCTTGTGTAACATTTAGATAACATTGTGCTCACTCCTGTGGAGTTATTTATGAGTCTGCACTGATTGGCTAAAATGCAAGTATGTCAAAAGAACTGAAATAAGGAGACAGTCTGCAGAGGCTAAGATACAAGCTAATCACAGAGGTAAAAAGTACATTAATAGGGACATCCTAAAACATTTAATGTGAAAATGGCTTAATGTAGCTTAATGAGTAAAAAAGTGACCAAATGTTATTCAATTGCTGCATAATTTTGCACAACCCAAGATTTCCACTATCCAAGCCTATCCTAGAAGTTTCATGGATTTTGGAATTCAACAAGGCAAATGAGTGACATTAAGCTTGTTTTTTGGGGAGCTTAATGTGGCTTAACGTACAAAATTGAACTTAGATGTTAACCAATTTCCACCAAACTTACCACAATACATTAATCTATGGATTCAAACATATTCTGAAAATTTCAGGAAATTTGATAAAACATACCAAAAGTTATTCGCATTTAACAATTTTTTTACAATCCTAAAACATTTAATGTGAGCAGCTTAATGTAAAAAGAGCTTAATGTACCAAAATTCACCTAAACATCGATCAATTGCCTTGAAACTTGGCACAAACTCAGTTTTTCACTTTCCAAACCTATCCTAGAAGTTTCATGGATTTTGGAATTCAACAAGGCAAATGAGTGACATTAAGCTTGTTTTTTGGGGAGCTTAATGTGGCTTAACGTACAAAATTGAACTTAGATGTTAACCAATTTCCACCAAACTTACCACAATACATTAATCTATCCATTCAAACATATTCTGAAAATTTCAGGACATTTGATAAAATATACCAAAAGTTATTCACATTTAACTATTTTTTTACAATCCTAAAACATTTAATGTGAGCAGCTTAATGTAAAAAGAGCTTAATGTACCAAAATTCACCTAAACATCGATCAATTGCCTTGAAAGTTGGCACAAACTCAGTTTTTCACTTTCCAAACCTATCCTAGAAGTTTCATGGATTTTGGTGTCCCACAATGCAAATGAGTGACATTATGCTTGTTTTTTGGGGAGCTTAATGTAGCTTAATGAGTAAAAAAGTGACCAAATGTTAATCAATTGCTGCATAATTTTGCACAACCCAAGATTTTCACTATCCAAGCCTATCCTAGAAGTTTCATGGATTTTGGAATTCCACAAGGGAAATGAGTGACATTAAGCTTGATTTTTGGGGAGCTTAATGTGGCTTAACGTACAAAATTGAACTTAGATCTTAACTAATTTCCCCCAAACTTCTCTCAATATATTAATCTATCTATTCTAACATATTCTGAAAATTTCAGGAAATTTGATAAAACATACCAAAAGTTATTCACATTTAACAATTTTTTTACAATCCTAAAACATTTAATGTGAGCAGCTTAATGTAAAAAGAGCTTAATGTACCAAAATTCACCTAAACATCGATCAATTGCCTTGAAACTTGGCACACACTCAGTTTGTCACTTTCCAAACCTATCCTAGAAGTTTCATGGTATTTGGTTTCCCCCAAGGCAAATGAGTGACATTAAGCTTGTTTTTTGGGGAGCTTAATGTGGCTTAACGTACAAAATTGAACTTAGATGTTAACCAATTTCCATCAAACTTCCCATAATACATTAATCTATCTGTTTAAACATATTCTGAAAATGTAAGGATATTTGATAAAACATACCAAAAGTTATTCACATTTAAATATGTTTTTAACAATCCTAAAACATTTTGGGGCCCATTTATTAAGCTCCGTATGGAGCTTGAGGGCCCATGTTTCTGTTGAACCTTCAGGCTTGCCAGAAACACCAGTTATGAAGCAGCGGTCTAAAGACCCCTGCTCCATAACCTGTCCGCCTGCTCTGAGGAAGCGGACAGACATCGCAGCATTTCAACCCAATCGAATACGATTAGGTTGATTGACAGTCACCTGCTAGCGGCCGATTAGCCGCAAATCTGCAGGGGGCAGCATTGCACCAGCAGTTCATAAGAGCTGCTGGTGCAATGCTGAATGTGGAGAGCGTATTGCTCTCCGCATCCAACGATGTCTGTCGGACCTGATACGCTGATCGGATCATGTCAGACACAGAATAAATAGGCCCCTTCATGTGAATGGCTTAACGCAAAAAAGAGCTTAATGTACCAAAATTCACCTAAACATCGATCAATTGCCTTGAAACTTGGCACAAACTCAGTTTTTCACTTTCAAAACCTATCCTAGAAGTTTCATGGTATTTGGTTTCCCACAAGGCAAATAAGTGACATTAAGCTTGTTTTTTTGGGGAGCTTAATGTGGCTTAACGTACAAAATTTAACTTAGATGTTAACCAATTTCCCCCAAACTTCTCACAATACATTAATCTATCTATTCAAACATATTCTGAAAAATTTAGGACATTTGATAAAACAAAAGTTTTATAACCAAAAGTTATTTACATTAAACCATTTTTTTACAATCCTAAAACATTTAGGGTCCAATTTATCAAAGCTTCAACTGATAATACGATGGAATCCACTTGAATCTCACGTCATATCTGATGCAAATGGAATCTGCCGTAATTATCAAAGTGTCAAGATCGTCAAATGTTGAAATGTGTGACATAATATACCCTCCCGCAATCTCAATCTGACGCAGATCGATGCTTGCGTCATCCCAGATATTTCAAATACACATTCGACTCTATATGACCCTTTTTCCAATTTACCAAACATTTAACAGGTACACTTGCGTCTATTCCAGCGCAGCATACCGATCGTTCAAACCGCTACCCTTGAGGCCGCGGATGCCATAGAAATCAATTGGAGTCTGAAAACACAGGAAGGTTATGTTCGATTTCTGCAAGACAATAATGTATATTACATAATAAAAGTAAATTATAAACTTTATTAAAATTCTATACTCTTTCTAAATCAAACAATATTATTGCTCCAAATTTGGTGCAAAGTAATGCTTCAATTTTGATTCACTAGTAGATATAGGGATAAAAATGAAATACATTACTACTTATGGATTATGTTACATCTTTGTCTATTATTACAAAGCAAGAGGACAATATTATTGCTCCAAACTTGGTGCACTAGTAGATATAGAGATACAAATTAAATAACTACATAACATAATATAGCTAACCTCCTTTTTTATTTTTTTTGTTTTTTTGGATAAATCTATATACACCATGTTTAAGGCATGTAATACAAGTCCCACTCACCACTTCGCACCAAATTTGATGCAACACTTTTCGCACCAAATATGACGCAATACTCCTAGACAACCCACACATTTTTTCCCCACCACTTTTGATAGGGATATGCATAATCACATGATTTATGACATCAGCTAATCAAATTTAAATATACATTGTATAGTATCACTAACGAATAAAATTGCTTGATACTTGTGTCATTGATCACCCATCAGAACTTGTAAGTCCTATCTGTTACATTGTGTATTATACTTTGAAAGTATGTATATGTGTAATTAGTATTAAAGATAAACATTGATTCTGACATTAGGACACACAATGTAATATTTTAGACAATTATTTTAAAATTTGAATGATGTTTGATTCAATATAATCTTAAACTGATAGCTCAAAGAGATAGCCCACCTAACATTAAACTGTCATGATTCAGATACAGCAGAAATTAAAATCATCTCTTTACTGTCATGCTATTTTTAGTGTATTTCTTCCTTCTCTTGAATTTCATTTTCATTAAGAAATGTCATCTTATATGCGAGATGATTTTATAACACCTGTGTAGGGGTGGTTTTTAAAACTAGATTGCAATCCAGAGGGGTTACACAGGTACAGAGAGAAAACTGGCCCAGCTTTTAAAATATCCATTGATTGTAAATAAATACATATGATACCCTGATGACATGTTATATTCACAATTATTCCTGCTCAGAATAATAATACATTTACACTATATACATATATTGGTATAAATAAACACAGAGACATGAAAGACAACATTGTTTAGAACAAAAAAAGGAATTTAGGGACATGTAAATATGTTTGCAAAAGATTTCTGACATAACACACACACTCACACACACATATATATATATATATATATATATGCAAATTATGACACTTAGGGAAGTCTCCCTATGTGTGATGCGGGAATCCAGACATGCTCAGTGTGCCTAGAGGGATATGTCTGCACCTCACTGACGAGGCCCACAATAGGCCGAAACGTACGTCTGGGGTTTTGCTGTATCTCTCGTTCAGAGAGGGATTGCCTGGTATTTTGGGGCTGGGCTGTACTGTGAAGTCAGGATCAGACTGATATGCTTCAGGAAAGTTCTTCTCTGGGAAAGGCACATGTTGGGAAAAAAGAGGCTGCTTCTTGGGTGGTAACTAGCCATAGAACAAGCTATTATGCTATTGTTCTTTCTCAGGTTGAGCGCCTCTCTCAGGAAAAACCTGAATAACTGCAACATCGATGACTGTTAGTTAACAACAGTCCGATGCTCATCGCACAATACTTGACGCACGTGTTTTTGACGTGTTTTTTTATAAATAAGAGCATTGTATGTGGATCCACGGCAGCGATGTCTGGCAAGCATATTGACGCCTGCGAACGCACTGAGATTGACGCTTTGATAAATAAGCCCCCATATGTTTTACAATTGTAAAAAAACTGTTAAATGTAAATAACTTTTGGTATGTTTTATCAAATGTCCTGAAAATTTTAGAATATGTTTGAATAGATAGATTAATATATTGTGGGACATTTGGGGGAAATTGGTTAAGATCTAAGATAAATTTTGTACGTTAAGCCACATTAAGCTCCCCAAAAAGCAAGCTTAATGTCACTCATTTGCCTTGTGGGACACCAAAATCCATGAAACTTCTAGGATAGGTTTGGAAAGTGAAACACGGAGTTTGTGCCAAGTTTCAAGGCAATTGATTGAAGTTTTGGTGAATTTTGGTACATTAATCTCTTTTTACATTAAGCTGCTCACATTAAATGTTTTAGGATTGTAAAAAAATTGTTAAATGCAAATAACTTTTGGTATGTTTTATCAAATTTCCTGAAATTTTCAGAATATGTTAGAATAGATAGATTAATATATTGTGAGAAGTTTGGGGGAAATTGGTTAAGATCTAAGTTCAATTTTGTACGTTAAGCCACATTAAGCTCCCCAAAAAACAAGCTTAATGTCACTCATTTGCCTTGTGGGAAACCAAATACCATGAAACTTCTAGGATAGGTTTGGAAAGTGACAAACTGAGTTTGTGCCAAGTTTCAAGGCAATTGATCGATGTTTAGGTGAATTTTGGTACATTAATCTCTTTTTACATTAAGCTGCTCACATTAAATGTTTTAGGATTGTAAAAAAATAGTTAAATGTGAATAACTTTTGGTATGTTTTATCAAATGTTCTGACATTTTCAGAATATGTTTGAATCGATAGATTAATGTATTGTGGTAAGTTTGGTGGAAATTGGTTAACATCTAAGTTCAATTTTGTACGTTAAGCCACATTAAGCTCCCCAAAAAACAAGCTTAATGTCACTCATTTCCTTTGTGGAATTCCAAAATCCATGAAACTTCTAGGATAGGCTTGGATAGTGAAAATCTTGGGTTGTGCAAAATTATGCAGCAATTGATTAACATTTGGCCACTTTTTTACTCATTACGCCACATTAAGCTCCTCAAAAAACAAGCTTAATGTCACTCATTTGCATTGTGGGACACCAAAATCCATGAAACTTCTAGGATAGGTTTGGAAAGTGAAAACCTGAGTTTGTGCCAAGTTTCAAGGCAATTGATTGAAGTTTTGGTGAATTTTGGTACATTAAGCTCTTTTTACATTAAGCTGCTCACATTAAATGTTTTAGGATTGTAAAAAAATTGTTAAATGCGAATAACTTTTGGTATGTTTTATCAAATTTCCTGAAATTTTCAGAATATGTTTGAATCCATAGATTAATGTATTGTGGTAAGTTTGGTGGAAATTGGTTAACATCTAAGTTCAATTTTGTACGTTAAGCCACATTAAGCTCCCCAAAAAACAAGCTTAATGTCACTCATTTGCCTTGTGGGAAACAAAATACCATGAAACTTCTAGGATAGGTTTGGAAAGTGACAAACTGAGTGTGTGCCAAGTTTTAAGGCAATTGATCGATGTTTAGGTGAATTTTGGTACATTAAGCTCTTTTTACATTAAGCTGCTCACATTAAATGTTTTAGGATTGTAAAAAAATAGTTAAATGTGAATATCTTTTGGTATGTTTTATCAAATGTTCTGAAATTTTCAGAATATGTTTGAATGGATAGATTAATGTATTGTGGTAAGTTTGGTGGAAATTGGTTAACATCTAAGTTCAATTTTGTACGTTAAGCCACATTAAGCTCCCAAAAAAACAAGCTTAATATCACTAATTTCCCTTGTGGAATTCCAAAATCCATGAAACTTCTAGGATAGGCTTGGATAGTGAAAATCTTGGGTTGTGCAAAATTATGCAGCAATTGATTAACATTTGGCCACTTTTTTACTCATTACGCAACATTAAGCTCCCCTGTAATATCTCTTTAAGTAGAACCTCCCATCAACTGCTCACCCCTATTTAAAGCTCACCTTTCCACTTACAAATTGCCTGTTAATTGAAGTGTATGTCAAGCACACTTCTCTATCCTGCTTATACTCGCAGGTTACTTTCCTTTTCAGGTCAAAACAAGAAATTGTTATCTCAACTTTAACTTCTGATTCTCTTCAATCTGGACTACAATCAAGACAAGTTGTTTATCTTATTTCTACAGAAATCTTTCTTACAAGTTATCAGTTTGAACTCTCTGTTTGTTTGTCTCCTCGCTTCACCGATAACTGGAAGTAAGTCACGCTCACACGCCGCGGTCTCACAAACCGCTCGAGTCTCTTCCAGGTAAGACGCTCTCTCCTGTTTTTCCTACAGCATCGGTTTGAATCGGATTAAGGTAAATTGCACCCTGACTGTATTTTATGCATACGAACTGTGCCAACAATTTACCGCATAAAACTGCTCTCATCTTCACTGATGTATGTTGAACTGAATCACCAATCATTTTCAAGCTGACTAAAAGTTAAGTGTAATACCGCTTAAAGGATATTGTAAATATAACTTTTATTTTGGTGTGTGAGTGTGTGAAGATGAATGGATGAACGGAGACTCAGAGGATAATAACTAAGATACAATTTATCTAAACTGAAGTTATACTCGCTATCTAAACTATAGCTCTTTATATATATATGATCATGCTACAAACCCTCTTTAGTTCAGAAAAGGCATATTACTCAGAACATGCTATCAAGTTTCTGATAATATCAACTATTTTTTGAACAATAAGCTCACCGTATTTGATCTCTTTTACACAGAAATAGTATCAGAGACAATATACAAAAGAGCAACAAACACAACTCTTACAAAAGTAACAAGTGTGTTACATCCCCAAAAAACAAGCTTAATGTCACTCATTTGCCTTGGGGGAAACCAAATACCATGAAACTTCTAGGATAGGTTTGTAAAGTGACAAACTGAGTTTGTGCCAAGTTTCAAGGCAATTGATCGATGTTTAGGTGAATTTTGGTACATTAAGCTCTTTTTACATTAAGCTGCTCACATTAAATGTTTTAGGATTGTAAAAAAATAGTTAAATGTGAATAACTTTTTTTATGTTTTATCAAATGTTCTGAAATTTTCAGAATATGTTTGAATCCATAGATTAATGTATTGTGGTAAGTTTGGTGGAAATTGGTTAACATCTAAGTTCAATTTTGTACGTTAAGCCACATTAAGCTCCCCAAAAAACAAGCTTAATGTCACTCATTTGCCTTGTGGAATTCCAAAATCCATGAAACTTCTAGGATAGGCTTGGATAGTGGAAATCTTGGGTTGTGCAAAATTATGTAGCAATTGATTAACATTTGGTCACTTTTTTACTCATTAAGCTACATTAAGCCATTTTCACATTAAATGTTTTAGGATGTCCCCATTAATATTACCGTGTTGGTTATGCAAAATTTGGGAATGGTTAATAAAGGGATTATCTTAAAAAGGTTCTGTAGTAGACTGTCCCTTTATTTAAACAGAAAAATAATTTTTGTGCTACTGCTGGCTTGTAGCAGTAACAAGAGCTACTTTTTTAGCCAAAAACATTCTTCTTTTGCCAGTGTACATGTCTGAAATAACTGAGAGATCAGCAATAATTTGAAAGAATTTTCATATTTCCGCTGACACAATGCATGTCTGGCTGTCATACATCTAATCTCTGAGACTAACTATCTCTTACAGCTAAGAGGAGCAGCTCAAAAACTTAAAGGGACAGTGTACTGTAAAATTGTTTCCCCTTAATATGTTTCCAATTACTTGTTATACCAACAAATAATAAAATGTATGAGAAATTGCTTCTTTAGGTTTATTTTGTATATGGAAAAACTGGGTTTGAACTCACAGGGAAATCAAATCTTATTATTTTATCACTTTCTGTATACACAAATGCTTTCTTACCTCTGTTTGTATACCAAATCCCAATACTAAGGCCCTGATATTCAAAGGTTCTCTAGCTTGGAGAGAAATTGTAGTTCAGACTTCACAAAGGCTGAACTCACTGAATTTTCGAAAGAAAACTCTCCAGCACTGCAATCTCTCTCATTTATGTATGTAAAGCAGAGACATGCTCAGTGCAATATTGCACTGCATGACATGAGATTTTTTTTAATTACACTTGCATTGTTTTTTATATTACTATACATTTCAGATTGGGGCCTTTTAGTATTATTACATTTAAACTTAACACTTTCTCATTTGTATTTTAATTTATTTAAAACATTTTGATCTAGCAGTGATTTTACACGTTCTGATTATGCTTTGAAAGTTTCTGTTACTTTAATAATTTAGGATCATACTTTGAGTATTTCTGTGTATCTTTTACGAATTACATTGCACTTTGTATTTTCTCCATTGTATAATTACTGTTTTAGAAAGTTGGAGGGACAGGGCAGTTCCCTGGGCTAAACAGGGGAGTTCCCAGAGTATATCTAAAGCTCTCTTACAAGTCTTGTGAACTTTTGTAAGCATTTTAAACAAACTGGTTGCAGAGATTTGTCTTGCAAGCTGTATGCAGGTGAAGTTTGCTCAAAATTCACAATACATTTTTTTTAACTAACAAAAAAGTAATATATACTAAAACATAGAAAAAGCAAGTTGCATTGTAGTGAAAACATTTCAGTTTAATTTGGAATTTATATCATCCCAATGGGTTCTCCAGTTACCTTCTCTCATGCAAAATGAAAGGTTCATTACTTTCTATGGAAGGCATCTCTCATCTCTCTGGGATTTCCAGGTTCCTCCCTTTTTTTTTTAGAAAATTCAGTGAGCTCTGCTCCTGTTAAGTGAGCGATATAATGTCTGTCTAAACAAGAGAATCACTAAAAACAGAACAAATAAATGATAAATGTATCACTCTAATACTGGGCATTGCAACATTAAAATTAGTTTGAAGAACACTTGATAATACAACAGCAATCGTAATTTGTCTACCCCAATATTAAAAATACAAGCATAAAATACAATAAGGGTTGAATAGACACAAGTGATCAGAATGTCCCAATAAAAATCCCTTTTAGAAGATGCACAAAATCCCTGGCTTCTCTCTGGAAGATGTATCTGGAGTGGGTAGATTCCTGAAAAAGGAGAAGATACAGAGGCGCCTCTGTAACTTTTTCCTTTTCCAGGAATCTACCCACTAAACAAGAGAATATTTGATTATCTGGCCCATATAAAGTAATGACTCTGTCTGGGAAACTGAAGCTGACAGTTTTTTAGTTTTCATTTAAATAAAATACATGCAAAGTACAATTTTATTAGTAAAAGTTACACATAAATATACAAAGTATTAACCCAATTGGTTAAAGTAACACAGAGATTGTGAAGTAATAATAAGAATTTGTAAAATCACAATCTTAAATACTCTGCTGTATAAAAAATAAAATACAAAATAGAAAGTGAAAGTTTAAATGTAATTACATTTAATCTGAAGTGTAAAGTGTTTGAAAATAGAAAGCAAAAAGTGTAAATGCAGTTGAACTGTCATGTAATTCCGTGCTATATTGCACTGGGCTTGTCTCTCCTTCACATACAGAAATGCAGGGAACACCCCTTTGCAAACTAAAGAAAAATCTTTCACTAGGGATCTTGCAGAGAGGGCTTGAATATCAGGGCCTTAGAAAGAACAATTGGACATTAGCATATATCATATCTCACTGGGAATGAAATTTATTTTGCTGGCTATGTTTACACAGCTTTTGTTTAACCTATAATTAAGTATTGAAACTTTCAGTATAGCTAGGAATACCACTCGCAAAAGCAGTTACTTCCAATGCCTAAATAAAGGTAAATAAGCTATTTGCAAAGAATTTAAAACACTAGAATGGTAAAATGAATCATTAGGAAAAAAATAAAGTGATGACAATTTTAGGGTAAACTGTCCCTTTAACCTATTTAGTACAATAAAAAACTGATTGGGGTCAGTCACAATCCTTTAGAAACACCGGTCCAAAGATTTTTAATAGAAAACCCCCTTTAAATTCTATAGAGATTTTTATAAATAATTAAATACCTTGGGGGGTAGTTATCAACGTGTCTACTTTACCTGCCTTCGTCGGCCCAATACGCCCGCCTAAGCTCCCCTCACATCGCCGCCGTGGACCTGCAAAAATTCGCCTAAGTTATCAAAAAAGCTGTCAAAAAGCCACGCACCAAGTACGGGGCGATGAGCAGCGGACTGTGAGAGTTATCACTCATCCGATCTCGCTGCTCTTCAGCTTTTTTACAGCTTTCTTGCTAGCCTGTCACTAAGCACTCACACTAACTACACTGTTCTACCCCCTATACCG
Organism: Bombina bombina; assembly: GCF_027579735.1. Lineage (NCBI taxonomy): Eukaryota > Metazoa > Chordata > Amphibia > Anura > Bombinatoridae > Bombina > Bombina bombina. The sequence goes on along the minus strand of NC_069500.1, from coordinate 1,054,585,580 downwards.
GCGCCCCCGGAGCCCCCCGCAACTAAATAAAGTTAGTAACCCCTAAACCGCCACTCCTAGACCCCGCCGCAACTCTTATAAATGTATTAACCCCTAAACCGCTGCTCCTGGACACCGCTAACACCTACATTATACCTAGTAACCCCTATCCTGCCCCCCCTATACAGCCGCCCGCTATAATAAAGTTATTAACCCCTATCCTGCTGATCCCGCACCTCGCCGCAACTAAATAAATAGTTTAACCCCTAAACCGCCGCTCCCGGACAATGCCGCAACCTATATTAAATTTATTAACCCCTAATCTGCCCCACCTACACCGTCGCCACCTATAATACATTTATTAACCCCTATCCTGCCCCCCACTACACCGCCGCCACTGTAATAAATTTATTAACCCCTAAACCTAAGTCTAACACTAACCCTAACACCCCCTAACTTAAATATTAATTAAATAAATCTAAATAATATTTCTATTATGAACTAAATTAATCCTATTTAAAACTAAATACTTACCTTTAAAATAACCCCTAATATAGCTACAATATAAATAATAATTATATTGTAGCTATGTTAGGATTTATTTTTATTTTACAGGTAACTTTCAATTTATTTTAACTAGGTACAATAGCTATTAAATAGTTATTAACTATTTAATAGCTTACCTAGCTAAAATAAAGAGAAATTTACCTGTAAAATAAAAACTAACCTAAGTTACAATTACACCTAACACTACACTATCATTAAATAAATTATTCCTATTTAAAACTAAATACTTACCTGTAAAATAAACCCTAAGATAGCTACAATGTAATTAATAATTATATTGTAGCTATGTTAGGATTTATATTTATTTTACAGGCAACTTTGTATTTATTTTAGCTAGTTAGAATAGTTATTAAATAGTTATTAACTATTTAATAACTACCTAGCTAAAAGAAATACAAAATTACCTGTAAAATAAATCCTAACCTAAGTTACAATTAAACCTAACACTACACTATCATTAAATAAATTAAATAAATTAACTACAAATAACTACAATTAAATACAATTACATAAACTAACTAAAGTACAGAAAATAAAAAAATAGGTTACAAACATTTAAAAAATATTACAACAATTTTAAGCTAATTACACCTAATCTAAGCCCCCTAATAAAATAACAAAGCCCCCCAAAATAAAAAAATTCCCTACCCTATTCTACATTAAAAAATTTCAAAGCTCTTTTACCTTACCAGCCCTTAAAAGGGACTTTTATGGGGCATGCCCCAAAGAATTCAGCTCTTTTGCCTGTAAAAGAAAAATACAACCCCCCCAACATTAAAACCCACCACCCACATACCCCTAGTCTAACCCAAACCCCCCTTAAAATAACCTAACACTAATCCCCTGAAGATCATCCTACCTTTAGTCGTCTTCACTCAGCCGAGCCACCGATGGAACTGAAGAGGAGATCCGGAGCGGCAGAAGTGATCCTCCAAGGGGCGCTGAAGAAATCTTCCATCCGATGAAGTGATCCTCCAGGCGGCGCTGAAGAAGTATTCTATCCAGGCGATGTCATCTTCCAAGCGGGGTCTTCATTCTTCAATCTTCATCCCGCCGACGCAGAACATCCTTCTTTCCCGACGGACTACCGACAAATGAAGGCTCCTTTAAGGGACGTCATCCAAGATGGCGTCCCTTCAATTCTGATTGGCTGATAGGATTCTATCAGCCAATTGGAATTAAGGTAGGAAAAATCTGATTGGCTGATTGAATTTTTGTAAACAATTTGAAGGGACAGTCTAGTCCAAAATAAACTTTCATGATTCAGACAGGGCATGTAATTTTAAACAACTTTTCAATTTACTTTTATCACTAATTTTGCTTTGTTCTCTTGGTATTCTTAGTTGAAAGCTAAACCTAAGAGGTTCATGTGCTAATTTCTTAGACTTTGAAGGCTGCCTTGTATCTGAATGCATTTTGACAGTTTTTCACCACTAGAGGGTGAAAGTTCATGTGTGTCATATAGATATCACTGTGCTCATGCACGTGGAGTTACCTAGGAGTTAGCACTGATTGGCTAAAATGCAAGTCTGTCAAAAGAACTGAAATAAGGGGGGCAGTTTGCAGAGGCTTAGATAAAAGGTAATCACAGAAGTAAAAAGTGTATTAATATAACTGCTGGTGTAGACTGTCCCTTTAAAACAGCCCAGTAGGTAAATTGATCATTTGGAACACATACTAAACATTTCAATACTGCACTACATGCCACACAATTGTTTTTGTTGCTAATATTAAATTATAATAACAGCATAGTTGTACTTTTGGCAATTTTGTATTAGCAACACAATTCACCCTAACATTCTGCTGGTGGTATTTGCACCATAGAATTAGAAATTGTTTTGACAAAAAGGTAGCTTAAAAAAATCCAAAGGCAATAGAATAAAATTGTTAAAAAGGCCCCATCAAAAAATGCAGTGCTCAACTCTATAACCTAAGTGAGCTTATTTTAGTACACCAGAGATTTACCTTCTCAGAGACATATAAATAGTAAGTGCAATTCCTAACACCACAACTCTGTGTGTGCCAGTGTGTAACAATATGTTTATCGTTGCACTCTTCTGTCATTGTCACTAGCATCAATTCCCTTTATTCACTAAGAGTTCTCTCCAATTTCTGCAATTTTGTTATTCTTTCCATAGATGAAAGCTTCAACCATGGTGGGCCTGTTTACTCTCTTCTAATGAAGTGGGAATTTGAGTTAAACATTGTAGACATAAAAATCATCATCTGCATCTAATTCCTCTAATCCTGGAGACAAACTGTAATTCCAGAGCAGTCTAAAGTCTATAGGTGAATCTGGGTAGAGTCTAATTCCACAGGTCAGTGAAAAGGCCAATGGCAGTAAATTATTTCAGGATTCATAGGCACAGCATGTTGTTCTCTAGGAAAGTTGTCATTAAGAAATATGACCTCAAAATGCTGTTTAAGTAAAGACAAACCATTACTAAAACTTTAAAATGTGAAGAGAAGGTAATTCTAAAAGTTCATATAGAAGCAATTTAAATCTGTTCTTCAAAAGTAAGTTCATAATGTTAAAGACGTGCAAAAGATTATTCTCTTTTTCACTTTGAGTTGTAAGTGCCAAATTCTCTAAAGTTATTCTATCACACAAGATTCTCTTAAAGATCCATGTTTCCCTTTTTAGCTGTGCGTCTATATCCTGCTGTATGTAAAGACAGACACATTTATTACAGTATTGTGCTCAATAAAAGTAAAAACATTGAATGTATGTTGTGAAAATGTTAATCAAAATAGGACATAGAGGGGGGCGGAGCCAGCCATTGTAGAGACCAGACGTGTTTATGCACAGCTCCTGCATACTCAGATATTTTACTATACATTAACTTTCCTACATATCCCTTTACGATGTGGGCTTCAGATTCTTACTTCTGATTATAAAGCAATCAGGAAAGCTATATTTTTGAGGACACCCGGACTCCTAGATCTGCGAAATACAGAATAAAGCCTAGCAGTGAGATCCGCCATCTTGGCTTCAATATTCCTATTGCACTTTTAGATAAACCTGACCTGCTGAAGCTCCTAGGTTACCCAGTGAAGATGGATGAACTATACTCTGAGCTAAGGACATGCCTAATAGACTTAGGGACTCGCATGACCAGTAACTACAACAGCCTGAGGAACGCCATTAGATGCAGCCCTGAATCTCGCATGGCACCTGTAGCGAAAATGGCGGAGCAAGCGGAACAACTGTCCTATGTGCAGTCGCCGGTGGCCCTAAAGTCGGCACTACAAGAAGAGGCTTATGACACCCAGATGACTCGAGTCACACTAGCATCGGAGGACACTTGCAGCTTAGAGGCTCAGATGAGATTTCAGCTAAGCGGCACAAGCACTCTCGAGTGCGATACCATTAAACGCCTCAGGAGATCACCCTCTCAGGCTTCCTTACGTGAGCTGAAGCCTACACGGAGGATACACACTCTTGCCCTGAGACCAGCATCCCGCTTTGATGTTACTAGAGGCCAACCCATGGTCCCACAGCCCGGTTATGATGTCGGCCACGAAGGTATACATAAGATTGAGGCCCTACTTTACATCGGAGCCTTATCTGATGTGCCACACACAGGATCTTACAGACTGGGTATTGGTTAGTCTATCCTACGGGACACAGGTTTAAGGAAGGGAGCTTCACCTTCTCTATTTATTATCCCTAAGCTGATGGGGAAAAACTTTGCATACTGTTTGAAGAATTTGCTGGGGGTCTCTACTTCAATATCCAACTACTCTTTCAACCACAGGTTAGACACTTGAAGAAAACAGGTATAGGATGAACTTTTGATCCGATTCTGGAACTGTCAGAGCAGATATTGGCATCTTTTCATGAGCTCCATGGCTATTTCTCTCCTTTATATATGCAAATTGTAAGACATTGGTTCCTAACTTTGAAAGACTTAAATATGCACTAAGCATGCTGTTGGCACCTCATATATCTCTTTTCACAAGATACTGGTGCATAATAATCTTAAAAAACATGGAGGTAAAGCATGGGAGGGTTCATACTCAAGCATATATGAAAGGGTTTATATTTGCATGTATGTTTGTACTCTTTTGTACAATTCTTTGCAAAAGTATAAGATATCGCTTCTGTGCTAGCAAATATGCCACACACTATTTTACATATTTTGCTCTCTTATATACCCCCATAGTTGCGGTCTATATTTGTATGAATGTTTGCACTCTTTTGTGTAATCCTTTACTAGAATATAAGATATCGCTTTTGTGCTAACTAATGTGCCACACCCTATTTTGCATGCTTAGCTCTCATATATGCCCCCATAGCATAGCATATAATCTAACATACTCCTCTTGTTAGTTATTGCCTTTCTGTAAATGCTGTCGCTAAGGTTCTAATGTGACTAATACAGTGGATAGCTTCCCTTGCGAATGTACAACAGTTATGCTCATGTGACCTCCTCTTTTAGTTTAAATTTACATCTGCGTAAGACATATGGGTGAACATATATAGGGACTTACCTATGGTAATTTATAGCTTATGTTATGCTTTGTTATGCAGTATATATGTGTGTGTAAGGTAGGAGGCACTCACTTACCCTAAGTATTAACTCGCTACCCAGCCCTGGCACCTATGCACCAGTAATATATATACCCTGGTACACTTCGCCTATTTAAAGCTGATTTGTTTGGGAATAACCTCATTAGTCATATAGTCAATATTTATCTGATAAGTGCCCTTTTAAAGTAATATGACCAACACAGTTTTATGCTATTGTTCATTCTTGCTGGTTCAGTTACATTCTATATTCTATTTGGTTATTCAGTACTAATGGATACTTTAGGGTAAAATTTCTTGCAATATACTTTAATTTTATATATATGTATATTATGCTACAGTCACAGCCTTTTGTAAACTTTGCACATAGGTGTGCCAATATTTATGCTCTTCATCTAAACCTCCATATTTATTGTTTTAGGGTATAACAAGTTTGACACTACTATTTGAATGCTCTATATATGTACTAAGTATGTAGATATAAGCTAGCAGTCCTTACAAAACTTTACATGTAAATGTTTTCTCTAGAATAGCACCTATTCAGTATACCTATATAATCTTTCATTACCTCTAATTTCAAACCTCAACATGATGTGGGCTAACAAGCATATATGTGTTCTTAACTTATGGTATGTTTAATTTACATGCTGTTACATGCTGGTTAAATCTATCTTAAAGCAGCTATATGCAGTTTCACATCATATACTATGTCACTTGCTATTTTATATCCCTTGTCTGGGTACACTATTCTGGCAGTGCTTGAAAACTACACTTCACGCACGTCCAATTTAAAATTAAAGTTAATACAATTATTAGTTTGTAAAGTTTAACATGCTTGCTAGATTAGCTATATAAACTGTTTTACAAATATTTGCCGAACATCAACATATTTTCTCTCATTTGGAGCCCTATAGCTCATATGTAGCACTGCCACACTTTGTGGCTAGGTAGCGGGTACACTCTAGACGCAGTTTTTGGATATTCTTATGCTGCTTAAGTTAGCCTTCATTATTGTAGCGTGAGAGTTGTCTCTATGTATAACTATTACGGTTTAAATCGTCCTTCCTTTATATAATAGATACTCCTAAGAAAATTTATTGTATATATCATTTAGCAGAGACTAGACAGTTATTGGTTTTCTGGTGTTATACTGTTATGTGATATACCTGTTATAGTAGTACCCTAGGACATATTTGACCATAGCTTTATTTGGTGTCAATGTTTCTGAAAAGTATGGGCTCCCAAGTTATATTTGTATATACCTCTGAGACAGATTTAGATGTTTACCTATTTATATATTAGAATAAGCAGACTAAAGGATTACTGTCACCTTACATATGGATATATATCAGTATGTGCCTACTTGTACATGTATAATAAAAATTTAGATTTAGGTAATAGCTAACTCCACAGCTCATTCAGACTGCACAGCTAATATTATTGTTATGAATAGACACCCTTGCAGTTAATATCATACACCATTATGTGTTAGTGTTTTTTAACCTTACTCAATGTACATCCCTCTACGATCAGTAGGTTTATATTTTCTAAGCTCACCTATGTAATTGAGGAGACTAGCATATAATACAGTCTCTATAGGTTTTATGTTCAATACACAAAGCAATGCCTACAGGCAGAATGATTATATTAGTTAAGCAGAGGCTCCCAAATGGCAGGTATATGCCACATGTTCACATGACTAATAATTCATAGCTGGGTAACTAGATATCTTAGCCCATTTACTTTGCTACATTACCAAGATAAATAGGCCCATCCAAGTCTCCTACTACACTCCTACATTCCTATGGCTCCGCCCTCCACTCTCTCCCTAATATACATAGCGGTGCTTACCCGCTGAATATCCCCCTTCCCCCATTTACTATACATGTATTCATGCTCCTTTTGAAGCTTTTTAAAAAAAAAAACCTAGTTTTCTGGACATCAGATACCTATTCTTTCCTATACTCTAGGTCCATTGGGCCTAAAACAAAGCTCCTCATAGGCCAGCTACGCATGATATTCTTTGAAGTTCCTAGCGAGCTAGACTCCTGACCATCAGATAACTATTATTTATCATATTTTTGGCCCATAGGGCCTGAATCTTTGTTCCTAACAGGTCAGTCACATGTGATATATTATTGAAAAATCGAGGTTTCATTAGCCTTTCACCAAACTATTGTATAACTTCCGATATCTTTCATGTAACTATGTTTGTATTTTGTATTCTGCTCCTTTTACAAAATGGTGTTTTATGTTTTATATATGTTCTATGCAAAAACCTCAATAAAAAATTATTAAAAAAAAAAAATAGGACATAGAAATCATATATATAGGACAATTTGTATTAAAAACACAAAACAAAATAGAAATTTACATTGCACTGTAGAATTCTTATTTAAAGGATGCAGAGAAAAATGTGTCTATCATACACAATAAAAACTGTATTAAAGAACAATGTAATTTTAAAACTTAAAGTTAAGAGAGAGGGTTATCTGAAGTTCTCTCACAGGTCATATTGTATTCCCTAAGCATATTACTCCTACAGGTTGGTATTGCTGTTTTTCTCTCTCTGTATATATAGTGGTGAGTATCAAAATGTGCATTGCACTGACACATAGAAAAAAGATGTGTGCCAAACTAGAAGTGAATGCAAGTTAAATTAGTCTGAAAACAGTGTCATTTGATTTGTATGTGCTTCAAAACAATTTTCTAGCTCACACATTTACTATCCCCTGAGAAACTCTACATTTTAAAGAGTTCAATTATATTCTAAGAAGAAGCAGCTCTCCATCTGTCAGAACTTCTTGTTTCAGCTACATTTTTAGAAAATCAAATATAGTTCCATGCTAGGGTTAATGTTATATTTCCCTCCATTCTGGTGAATTTTAGCAAATTAGCCCTGTAAATTCCTCGCTTAAATTTACTGTGGAGCTTTCAAAGTATAAATTAATTATTTTCTTGTTGGTATTCCCCCCCTTTTATCTGTCATTCAATGCTGATCTCAGGTTAAGTAAACTGATACACTGAAGACCAGATTTCTCATTAAGTGAGATACATAATTAAAATTAAGAGACTGTCCTTTTTCCAATGAGTGGTCCCATGTGTTTCTTGGTGTATATGTGATAATTGTATAGTTTTATCAACCTTTTCCTTTTATTATTATAAATTAGTTAACTACTCTTAAATAAATTCCATATTATGTGTACTAGGTAAAACTACATGGTCACATTACTCTAAACTTAAATAGTAAGGTTCTTGATTTTAAACACACATTTTTTTTTTTTAAATATGTCCCTCTATGCTGATGGAGATCAAGTTAAAGAAACATTCTAAAGTAATAACAGAATGCTATATTTGGTTTTAGAGTATTGCATTGTTAAAATGCCATTATTGTAAATAAAATCACAGGCTTTCCTTTGTTGGAGCATGTAATTTTATCACTTTCGACCCTGCAAATTTATGTGTTTGACAACTACAAAGATTTGGTTACTGATTAGCTGATTATTTCACCTATACTCTAGTTCATATATAATGAAAAGCTGGCCCATTGGTGTGCCAAGGACTATAGAGTTGAAAAACACTGCCCTGGCTATTGCTCCAGGAAAAATATCCCTTTACACTTATTATATTAGAAATATGCAACAAAGAAATCTCTATTGATTGCAGTCAAGCAATGTTAACCCACTATAGCACTAATATTTTTGCCTTCCACTTGTAATCTAGCACTTAATGTTTAACCAGATGTGGCTTGCTGGTGGTACAGACTGTATCAAGCTTAAGAAAGTCAATGCACTGTAGCTCATGTATGCAACTTTAACTATGCATTTAACCCCCTTCAGTGTTAAACATGTAGTTATAAATAAACATTTATTTTAACTGTAAAATGTTGTAACAAATTAGATGCTCCATTTAAAGTGATTGTAAAGTTTAAGGAATAAGTGCCCAGTATCTAAAAATACTTTTTTTTTTTTTAATTACGGTACAAAGACCGCCGATCCTCCACCCGCATTTCCTTCTGTATTTTGCAGATTGATGATGAATCGTTGTGAGCGGAGGAAAGGTGGTCGGTTTACCATAACGAAATGGTAAGTATTTTTAAAAAATATTTTTTTTTTCTGTTGATAAATATGTCTTTTCTACTTTCTTCTTAATATCTTGTTTTTTAAACACAAGATGTTTCCATTTACCACAGTTTATTTTTTTTTTATGTTTTTGTTTTTCCTCTTCTTATTCTTACCAGGTGGATCTTTAGGTTGACAAAAACAATTTCTGAGCTGTATAAAATATGTAATTTTAGCTGGTGATTAGAAGAATGTGCGCTGTGCGTTTCTCTCTCTTTTTCTTTGTTAAAACTCTCGTTTTGCTGCCAGCACTCGATTAGGAAAGCAAGCGCTGCATAGTGAGACATTTTCTAAAGTTTCTAAATTCTTTATAAAATTGACTTGGTTGAAGCAAGAAAGTGTAATCATTATCTCACAAGATTTCCAGATGGTTTAGAGAAAAGGTTTTTAGGTTACAAAAATATTTCACTATAACTATGGTAAGACATTAAGTGCACATAGGTTTTCATCAAAGAAGGGTTTTCATCCAAGAAGGGTTTTCATCAACGAAGAACATATTTATTATGTGCACACTCAGTTTCTGTACACTGAGGAACATATAAATGCAAAATGGTATTTCAAATATACATTTTGTTAAATTACTTTAGCACAGTTTTGTGGAAATGTTAATATTTTGTGCTTGCAAGATTTAATTTTTTTCATTCTTTGCTTGATCAAACTATTTTTGTGGAGAAAAAAAAACTACAGGAAGAAACCAATCTTGGTATTAATTTAAATATTTTTTTTAAACTAAAATATTCCTTTAGGTCTATTTTTCCCTTTCTATAAACTTATTTCTGTTTTGCCAGTAATGAGCTCTGGTCAGTTTCAAAAAGGGTGTTGCTCTTTGTTTTGTTCTTTTTATAGAAATAACATAGCACGAAGGTTCTGTAAAGTAGGTCAAAGTTTTGAATAAGTTGTTGAGAAGACATCTGTTTTCAATTTAAGCAAAAACCTAATTTCCTACTTTCCATGGAGACTGTTTGTGAAACTTCCATTTCATAAGTGTAATTGTATCCCTTGAATGTTCTTAAATGAAAAAGAACTAAGAGGGGGATGGAATTGAAGGGGGAGAAAGGGGCTTCTAAAATATTTAAAGCACTGGGCTGTTTGGAAGAAATAAGTTGTTCATATATAGACATTTATTGTTTGAATTCTTCTTACACGTCTTCCTCTTTTTTCCTTTCTTTTTTTCCCTTACTGTGTATAAATTAAAAAGAATAAAAACAAAGATGGTCAAAGAATACTAACATCTGGGGGGACATACTTAATAGTTAGATTACAGCTGAGTGTCTCAAGTTAAATAAAAACATAAATATTAATACTTTGTACATATCCATTTAAAGTGCACACAAGACTGGAAATAAATAAATTATCAACTTTTGGGTGGGATGAACTAAAACATAATAGGCAGAAAATAATCTATCATCTATCTATCTATCTATCTATCTATCTATCTATCTATCTATCTATCTATCTATCTATCTATCTATCTATCTATCTATCTATCTATCTATCTATCTATCTAATCTGTTTACCAATGCACCAGGGGATTCTGGGTGATATATGCAAATTAGATATGCAACATCTCAGGCTTTTTGCTTCTGATACTGTGTTAAAACACAGCAATACCCTATTGGGGTAAGTGCAGCAAAAGCAATTCCACTTCTGGACAGTTGATACACAGTATTTCTAGGTAAAAGCAATTGAGGATACTTGCCTAGAAGTGCTAATTGTCTGTGCAATAATTTAGTTTCTTTATTTTTATGAAATGGAGGATTTTAATCTTCTGCTTTTTTCTCCACCATAATTTAAATCAATATTGTTTTTGCCCTGGAATGAGCTTCACTTAGCAGCAACTCAAAAACCTATGTTCTGTTGAAGAGTTCTAATGAGAATGTTACAGCTGTTCAGAGGTGTTTATGTTTTTGCTGCACTTACTCTAGTAGGGGATTGCTGCAGTATCAGAAACAAATAAAGAGAGGGCAGGACTACATTATAAAAAGGTGTAAAGAGGAATACGAAAGAAAAAAA